>NW_026574928.1:0-756 GCF_905146905.1 Nyctereutes procyonoides | reverse complement strand
AGGAGGAGGGGCAAGATGGCGGAGGAGTAGGGTCCCCAAATCACCTGTCCCCAACAAATTACCTAGATAACCTTCAAACCATCCTGAAAATCTACGAATTCGGCCTGAGATTTAAAGAGAGACCAGCTGGAATGCTACAGTGAGAGGAGTTCACGCTTCTATCAAGGTAGGAAGACGGGGAAAAAGAAATAAAGGAACAAAAGCCCTCCGAGGGGGAGGGGCCCCGGAGGAGCCGGGCTGAGGCCGGGGCGAGTGTCCCCAGGACAGGAAAGCCCCGTCCCGGAGGAGCAGGAGCTGCACCAACCTTCCCGGGCGGGCGGAAAGGGGCTCGCAGGGAGTTGGAGCAGGACCCAGGAGGGCGGGGATGCCCTCGGGCTCCCGGGGACACTAACAGGCACCTGCAAGCGCAGGAGAGTGCACCGAGCTCCCTAAGGGCTGCAGCACGCACCGGAGCAGTTCGGAGGGGCTCGGGAGCGGCTCCAGGGAGGGAGCTGCGGGGCGGGAGCGCAAATCCAACAACACAGGCCCGGGAGCACAGGGCGCCGGGACACAGCCCAGGATCCGGCCTCCCCCCGGGACAGGCAGAGGCCGGGAGGGCCCAGGACAGCAAGGACGCTCCTGCCCCGAGCTGAGCAGATCAGCGGCCCCGCCCCGGAGCCTCCAGGCCCTGCGGACGGAGAACCGAGAGCCCCGAGCTCCGTAGTTCCTGCGGAGGCTGAATCCAGGCTTCCAGAGTTGCCATAGCAACTGCACGCA
>NW_026574927.1:0-513 GCF_905146905.1 Nyctereutes procyonoides | reverse complement strand
TTATTTATTCATGAGAGACACAGAGAGAGAAAGGCAGAGATGCACAGGCAGAGGGAGAAGGAGGCTCCTTACAGGGAGCCTGATGTGGAACTTGATCCCAGGATCCTGGGATCAGGCCCTGGGCTGAAGGCAGATGCTCGACCACTGAGCCACCCAGGCATCCCTTTTTTAGCATTTTTTTTTTTAAGCATCACATGTGTAAGCCCATTTTAACTCTGCTGTTGAAAAAAAAAGAAAAACCCTCACTTACTCACTAGGGTTCCTAGATTGTCTTTGAAGGGACCCTGACCAAATAAATTTTAGGCAAGAGAGAGTTAGATCAGAGAATTGCCCTTATTTGTAAGATAGGATGACTTCTGACAAGTACCTTGGTTTTTTGTTTCTGTTTTGTTTGTTTACAATTTTATTTATTTACTTATTCATGAGAGACACAGAGGAAAGGCAGAGACACAGGCAGAGGGAGAAGCAGGTTCCCTGCAGGGAACTTGATGTGGGACTTGATCCCAGGACCCC
>NW_026574926.1:0-35134 GCF_905146905.1 Nyctereutes procyonoides | reverse complement strand
AAAAACTATAGCTTGATTCAAGTAGATTTACTTTCAGCCTATTTCATAATTTAAAAACCCAATTTGAAAATGTAGTGGAGGGAGATGAATAGGGGAAGCTCCGAGATCTTTAGGGCAGTAGAACTATCCACACATACTATGATGATGGATACATGTCATTATTATCCATTTGCCCAAACCTACAGAATGCACAAGAGTGAACCCTAAGGTAAACTACGGACCATGGGTGATTATGATGTGTCAATGTGAATTCAATTACAACAAACATATGACTCTGGTAAGGGGACGTTGATAATGAGGAGGCTGTTCTTATGGGGCAGGCAATACATGAGAAATTTCTGTGCCTTCCTTTTTAAATTTTGCTATGAATGTAAATGAGCTCTAAAAAAAGTCTTTAATAAAATGATTTACTAGCTGCCATATAGACTTTTATACACATACACCAGTTCTTTTTTTTTCCATGAGGTGTAATTTATTGGGGTCATGATCTATCCTGAGGCTATGACAGTATGTATTCTTTAGGTGAGCCTTACTCACGGATCCCTTGGAGCTCCAGCCCCTGCCTTTGGCTCATGACACAGGAAAGGAAAATGGATTCCCTGAGGTATACAGCAAACTGTGGTCAATATCTCCTTCCAACATGGCCCCTGGGTCTCCAAAGCTGATGCAATGCTTTAATTATCAGAATGATTTGTGCCAAAACCACTTCCACACTAACAGGCACTTTTGTTTATCAACTCCCAGGTGACAACTTCTTCTAGCAGCCAATGGTTCCTTGGCAAGAAGCTTTGGAGCCAAATCCTACTATTGAACTGCTGAAAAGACTCCTACTAGCAGGCCCCAATTCCCCCAACATAATAAAAGATTCTCTGAAGACATTACATCAGCCACCTTGAATGGTGCTTCTGTCTCCAATGATATGCCCAGTCATGAACTGCAACTGAGGCCTCCTGTCTTTCTCCCTATTCGTGAGCTCATGCCAACTCCCTGCATTTACATGGAACATCTTCCTAGGAACACTCTTCTCCTGCTTCCTGTCACTCAGAATGTGGGCACGATGCCATTTGCACATTCAAGACTTGTATGATCCATTGAAGTGTCCACTGTTTACACACATGGCACCTAAGTGTACCTTGATAACGTGTAGACCATTGTTTCTCAAAATTGCAGAAGACTTTTAAATAGGGATGCTCTGAAGCTCAGCTTCAGCCTTGGTATTCAGCCAAAATAATTCATTCGTTTAGATTTCAGCATTTGAAGGGCTGAAGAGGCAAAGGCTTGCATCAGTGCCATTTCTGATTGTCTCTGCCCTTTAGGGCTATGACTGCATAGGTTACTGCTGTCTTCAATCTACATAATGGTACCACTACAGATTAGTCATGGCATTCATATTCACTGCTGGTATGCAAATATTTACTCTCAAATTTAATGAACATTTTAAGTGGGACTTGGAGAAAATACCTCATCTGTTTTTTGTTTTTTTTTTCACTTCAGTTTTTTTTCAGATGTGAAATATTTTAGATGTGATTTGGATAATCATTCTTTTAATATTAATAATTAAAGTACTAATGTCTTTCCCAAAATGTGAGCACACTCATGAGAGCTGCAGCTGCAAATGATAGCAAATCATTTCAGGAACAGGCACAAATACAATCACAAAGCAAATTAAATTACACAAGTTCTTTTTCCATTTTTTTAACCTAAATCCTCATTGATAAAGGAATTGTATTTTTTATTCTTGCCTCATATTTAATAGCAAAATTATCTAATATGGCTAGCACAGTCTGGTAATATTTAAATTATAATACTCAGTTATGAAATGTTTAAGTCTCTTAAAGAATGAAATTTATCTTTTAAAAATATTTTTACTTTTTTTGTTTGGCTTGGATATGGTAGAGAATGATGACCATTGAAAAGGGTCTTGATGAATTCGTCCAATGAGATATTGAAGAAAGTTTCCTGAATAGGGCAGAAAGGAGGAAAAGAAAGAAATGTTAAGATAAAGAATATTGAGTCAAGTTAGAAACACAGTCTTTGAAAGGAAGGAAAATCTGCGTTTCATGCAACCATCCGGGAATGGTAAATGCTCTAAATACCACTTCTGGTACCCACAAAGATCTCCAAAATCATCTCTCAGGATGGCTTCCCAGCAGGGCATGCTACAACAGAAACTGACCCATTGTTCCCAGCTACTAAAAGAAAACTGGAGAACTAACCATTGCTAAGATTTTTATTCTTGCTGTGTTTTGATAAATTTGGAGCATGAAAGGTATAACAAGTAAATTCTCAAACACATTGGATCATGGGAAGCTGAGCTCTTCTGAGAACATAAGACTGGATTTTCTCAATCACTCATATCTTTCCACAAACACTCCTAAGATTAGAAAAGGTTCCCCAAATATAAAGCACAGGTCCTTCTTTTCCTTGTAATTTTAAGAAAATTATCATTTTTACTGTTTTTTTTCTTCTCATTTCTCCTCAATACTTAAATTCCCTTATTCTTATTTTATTAGGAAAGACACTTACTTAATGTTAGTCTTATTAGGAGTCTTAATCTGCTTAATCTTATTAGGAAAGCCTCTCACTTCCAACTGCCCTTGCATCATTATTAGAAAAGCCTTCTCTACCACAGAGCTGCAGCACACTTTTGCCATAATTTTCTTTACTACACCAACAAGTATCTTCTATTTAAATTTTTAACTATTTTTATTTTCCATGGCATAAAGAATATTTTTCCAGATAGCCACACACACACTTGTCTTAGCAATCTTTTTAATCACTTATTTGTTCCCAGTAATTTAAATATCACATCAACCTTATTCCAAAAGCTTCTGCCTATTATGCTCTAGTTCAAAGATTCGTGTTCAGCTTCAGTAATTAGTCTATTCCAATGCTCTTACCACACATTTGTAATTATTTGTAGCTGGGTGCTATATTTTATTTGAGAGATGTTTCCCCCAATTTTTTGTTCAAATTACCCACCTGTGTTTTGCATATTTATTTTTCAAGAGGAACCAGTTTGTCTAGTTAAAAATATATATGATTAGTGGTTTTACTGGAAAGTTCTTTAATGTGTAGGTTAACTCGTGGAGAGTTGAGATTTTTAGGATGTTGTGCATCTTTAGGACATTAGGCAGAATTAGAGAAAGCAATCCCTGGCACACACACAGGACCTGAAAAAGTTTGGGTTTCCCAACCATCAAACTAGAAAACTTCATAGAGCACCAGGTATACTATTCAAAAGTTCATTGCCTCAATAGGGAAGAAACATTCTTCATAAACTAAACACTGTTCTAGTCTTATTTAACAAAGTTCAAAAACAGTTATAGAAATGCAAAATATCCAGCAACCAAGGTTAAAGTCATAATGTCTAAGATGCAATAAAAAATTACGAAGCATGTAAAGAGGCAGGAATACATCATCCATAATATGAGGGGAAAAACGATCCAACTCTCCCACAAAGAAACATACACACAAACACACACACACACACACACACACAATGACAATGATAATAGAATTAATAAATGAGTACATTAAAATTATTATTATCACTGCATTAAATATTTTCAAGAAACTAAAGAAAAGATTGCATATGGTAAGTAGAGACATGGAAAACACCAAAAAAGACCCAAGTTAAAATTCCAGTGGTTAATAAATAATATAATAACTGCTATGAGAATAACAGATTAACAGATCGAACACTGCAGCAAAAAGGGTTAGTAAACTTGAAGACGTAACCATAGAAACTATCAAATAGAAACTATCAAAGTGAAAACAAAGGAAAAAGGGACTGAAAAACAAATACACAGAGCATCCATGAGCTAAGAAAGAACTTCAAATAGCCTAACGTATGGATAATTGGAATCTTCAAACAACAGGATGGGAGAAAGAACAGAAAACAGAAATGATGGCCAAATTATTTCCGAATTTAATGAAAACTATAAATTCACAGATCCAAGTATCATACAAGGCACAAAATCATGAAGTACACCACACTAAGATATACATCATTAGAAATTGGTCAAAAACACTGATAAAGAGAAAATGCTAAAGGTAGCCAACAAGAAAAGACACTCTCTGTACAGCAGAATAAAGATAAAAATCACAGCAAACTTCTCACCAGAAACATGGTAAATCAGTGGAGCAGAAGAGAATAGAGCAACATCATTAAAATACTCAAACAAAAATTGTCCATCTAGACTCCAATCCTCACTAAAAACATCTTTAACAACAAAGGTGAAGTAAAGACTTTCAAGATGCACAAAATTCAAGAAATTCATCAGCACTTAGCCATCACTACAAGGAGAGGTAAGGAAATTCTAGTGGGCAGTTAAATCCTACCAACTGGGAATCCAGATCTGAAAAATGTGAAGACCAACAGAAGTGGTAAATGTACATGCGAATACAAATAATAAGATATCTGTGTCAGCAAAAGCCCACACAACTCATTTTTTCACTCTAGAATGTGAGTTTTGTCACAAATAAGAAAATTTCCATTTTCTTGGAATGAAGTTTATACTTTCTCATCCAGGTACCACATGTTAAAAACCTAAATTTACATGTCCTCTTGATATAGCCACAACTTGCTTTCTAAATCCTCTGAACGTTAAGAGGCTTCCCATAAAACGGCCCCGAATCAGGCTAAAAAGCTGAATGTGGTACAATTATTAAACCCTTGTGGGGCTGTGAGAAATGTCAGAAACGTATCAAAAATGTTCTCAACTTCAAAAAAGAACCAGGAGATTTTAAAGATGGTTCTATATTGTAATAATTCTGCTTTGTCAGGTATCTATGAACTTAGATAACCTCCTGCCCTGAGATTGGAAAAAGTCATCCAAAGAGCAGAAGCATAATGAGCCAGCCCTTTAGTCCTGGAATTGTATGCTCTAGTGGGAAATGAAACTGTGTAAGTGACTTTAATAATCTATCCCATGAAAACTGATTTGAGCAACATTTATAATAATAGATATGATGAAGTGGAAGGCTCTTGCTGATTATAGGACGTTGGCAACACATATCTGGGATAAAATCGGCAATTGATGACACTCTCCAGATGGGTAGGAATACCAGAGTTTACATCTGGCTTGCTGCCAGCTTTGAGGTGTTTTAAAATCTGTCTGAAGAAGAGGCCAAATAGACCATTTACAGGACTAAATGATCTTAACTAGTTAACTCTTAACTAAAGCACATCAGTGTTCATATCTTTCAGGGAAAAATAGACAAGATTCTAAACCTTGAGGAAAAAGGAAAAAGGAAAGGCTAATTACTCAAAAAAATTGACATTTTTTTAAGGGGGAGAACTTGTCCCACCCGTGGACAGATAAGCTAAGCCAATGTTATGATAAGTCCCAGATAAAGAACTGCTTTCCAGGACAATTTCCTAAACAGGTAAAGGAAAAAGCTACATATCACCCTGTTCAGATGAGGGCAACCTGGTTTGAAGGTAATTTCTGTGGCTTCTACAACCCTTTGGTTAATTTGACTCTTACGCAAGAGTTCCACAAGGTGGCGCCCAAGTCAAGTAGTAGGTATAAATTCGGGCTCCAAGTTTCACCTAATCGTAAAGGATTTGCACTTTGTCCACTCCGTTTCCCATTTACCGTGGTTTCTTGATTGTCTTTCTACTTTGCAGGTCACCTTTCATTCTCCTGTTGATTCTCCTTTTTCTCTGACTTCTAAGGTTGTAGGTCCTAGGTCCTCTTTTCCTCTGTCAATACACACTGCTTCAATAAATGTACCCAATCCCATGGCTCCGAATGTTTCCTAGCTGCTGACTATTCACACTTACATCTGCATCCCAGATCACGCTTCCTAATTCCACACCTGTATATCTAACCGCCTGTCCAAATCTCTACTTTGTTGTCTAATAAAATCTCAAATTCAACAGGTAAAAATAAAAATAAATGAATAAAAAACGAACTCCTGATTCTGCTGCCACTCACTGTTCCCCACCCTCCCACCATCATCATGCTCCTCTCTCAGAGTCTTTGTCTTCTCAAGTGATGGCAAGTCCATTCCAGCAAATTCTCGTGTCAAGCTCTTTAAATCACTCTTCGCTTTTCTCTTCATACCTTACATCCAATCTGATACAGAATTCTGCTAGTTCAATGTTTTGTGTACTAAAATATAGTTCTATTTGGTGTGTAAGTTCTTATAGATAATTTTTGTTAATTAAACTTCAATTACACCTTCAGTCATTAGAGAGCAATTTGACTTGTAGGCCACCTGCGTGGCTCAGTCAGGTAAGCATCTGGGTATTTCAGCTCAGGTCAATATCTCGGGGTCATTGGATCCAGCCTCATATCCTAGGAGATGAGCATGGAGCTTCCTGAAGATTCTTTCTCTTTCCTTCTCCCTCTGCTTCTCCTCATCCCACACTCTCTCTCATTCTCTTTGTTTCTCTCTCTTTCCCTCCCAAAATTTGAAAGAAAATAGTACTTTGACTTACTAGTAGGAAAATTATGGCAAAGTTGTCATCACACTTCATCACCTGTAACTTTTAACAATAATGTTCCTCCATGAAAATGCAAAATACACACCAGAGAAACATGTAAAGATTCTCTGAATATGATAGTTTATGTTAAATTTTCAATATAGCTTTCTTTTCCCAAAAACTTGTGCATCCTTCAATCTTCCTCCCTCTTTGAATCTGCTGAAGATCTGTTAACTCTAGAGCTCAACATTCCCACTGCTGGCCTACTGCAGTTCTAAGGACTGCCTTGCTTATTCAATTTTTGAACAACTACACTTGCTTCCAAAAAGGCTAATTCCTGGAGAATATTACACACAATACTTAGCTACTAAAAATGACAAAAATTGCCATTTTTGCTGAAATTTAGAAGTAGTGGAAATTTGAATAATAATAAAAGACTCCTGGCTGCTTTGTTGTCATCTGATAGCCAGGTCCTGCCTGGAAGGCTGAAATATACTCAAGGACAAGGGTCAGGAAAAATACTGAAAAAAATACCATTTTATCCAGGACATAGTATTTAAGTAATATCAAAACTAGTCAATGGGAGTCTGATTGAAAGGCACCAAGAACTCAGCGAGGGAGGTGCTAAAAAGGTTATGAATGAGACCCCAAAATTAAAAATTGGTAACAGTAAATTGGGAAATAATAGGACCAAGGAGGTTAACGTAAGTCAGGTTGACTTCTCATGGTAGAGAATCTTGACAGGATAGAAATCCTTTTAAAGAACCAAGTCTTGCTTTCCACTTATGTAGTGGAGGATGCCAATTGCCATTGACTCAAGGATGCCAATTGCCATTGACTAACTTCTTGAGATTTAAAAAGTGATTATGCCAAAGGGAGAGAAAAATGCCTGTTGAGAAGCATACGGCTCTGTTGGATGATAACACCTGTGGCCACTCTGGAACTCTGATACAGATCACCGTGCAGGAACAAATGATTAGATAGTTCCTACTAATCTAGACTTCTGCTGTGGAGCAGCATGTTGGTCTGGCCCGTGTGAGGTTCTTGTCTCCCAGGGGACACCCTATTATTATAGTGGATGGGTGCAAATTCACTGGGTCAGGGATTGGCACCTCCATCAGTGGAGGACCAGACTCAGGGGATGAAACTAGCATGATATAGTCTGTGGCATACCACCTGTGCTCAAACAGGCACTTTGGGCTCCTATAGCCCAGTCCATCGCCAAAAGGAGAGCATTAATTTCATAATGTAACTTCCAAGAAGGTGAATGAGAGCCTTTTCTATTTGATCTAAGGATACAATCAATTAGCATTTAAAAAGACACCTGAATAATTTGGTAAACAGTGGAGTTGGATGTCTTATAGCAATCATCCTTAATTGGAGGGAATGTAAATCCCTTGGTAAACCAGAAGGGCTATTCCCTCCTCAGGATCATGAATACTTAAGTCTTTTCTGTTTTAGATCTCTCTCTGAGAGCAATAAAAATCCTAGTTCTCCAAATTTGATCAAGATGTAATACTTGGATGACTTTTTCCTTGTTTATGTTCCTTGTGGTGCTTGACCCCACAGTCAGAAAACCTAGTTAGAAAAATTTCACCTGGTTCTTGGACTCTCTGAACTTACTTCACATGACCAAATCTTGAGTCTGGTAAGACCTTGGGTGAAATGTACATAGAGTTTGTATTTACATGACTTTCCTTTTTTTAATTTCCTTTTTTTGCGCGAACCTGGAGACCCGGGATCGAATCCCAAGTCGGGCTCCCGGGGCATGGAGCCTGCTTCTCCCTCTGCCTGTCTCTGCCTCTCTCTCTCTCTCTGTGTGTGACTATCATAAATAAATAAAAAAGTAAAAAGTATAATAATAATTTCCTTTATTTTAACTTCAATTTACTGACATATAACACCCAGTGCTTATCTCATCAAGTCAAAGCAAATGGTAGGTATTCATACAAATTTCCATTGTTGACCAAATGTAAAAACTCCATTCTACAAATCACCTCTATGATTTGGTTAATCACTCTATTATTTGGTTTAAGTATTTCATATGTAGATTTTAATTATTGCATAGAATTATGCCTTAGGAATTATTTTTTTTTAATTAATTTTTATTGGTGTTCAATTTACCAACATACAGAATAACACCCAGTGCTCATCCCGTCAAGTGTACCCCCCAGTGCCCGTCACCCATTCACCCCCACCCCCCACCCTCCTCCCCCTCCACCACCCCTAGTTCATTTCCCAGAGTTAGAAGTCTTTATGTTCTGTCTCCCTTTCTGATATTTCTCACACATTTCTTCTCCCTTCCCTTATATTCCCTTTCGCTATTATTCATATTCCCCAAATGAATGAGAACATACACCGTTTGTCCTTCTCCGGTTACTGTGGCCAAGTTCAAAAAGGGTGTTGCCTGAGTTCTCCTCTGGGATTTTGATGGAATCTTGTCTCACATTTAGATCTTTCATCTATTTTGAGTTTATCTTTGTGTATGGTGCAAGAGAGTGGTCCAGTTTCATTCTTCTGCATGTGGATGTCCAATTTTCCCAGCACCATTTATTGAAGAGACTGTCTTTCTTCTAGTGGATCGTCTTTCCTCCTTTATCGCATATTAGTTGAGCATAAAGTTCAGGGTCCACTTCTGGGTTCTCTGTTCTGTTCCATTGATCTATATGTCTGTTTTTGTGCCAGTACCACACTGCCTTGATGAACACAGCTTTGTAGTACAACCTGAAATCTGGCATTGCGATGCCCCCAGATATGGTTTTCTTTTTTTAAAATTCCCCTGGCTGTTTGGGGTCTTTTCTGATTCCACACAAATCTTAAAATAATTTGTTCTAAGTCTCTGAAGAAAGTCCATGGTATTTTGATAGGGATTGCATTATACGTGTAAATTGCCCTGGGTAACATTGACATTTTCACAATATTAATTCTGCCAATCCATGAGCATGGAATATTTTTCCATCTCTTTGTGTCTTCCTCAATTTCTTTCAGAAGTGTTCTGTAGTTTTTAGGGTATATTTTGAGAACCATTTGAATGGTAAATGGTTCTCCAACCTTTTATTTTCAGGTTGTAGGTGTCCTTCTGTCTAAAATGAGTCTCTTGTAGACAGCAAATAGATGGGTCCTGTTTTTTTATCCAGTCTGAAACTCTGCGCCTTTTGATGGGGTCATTAAGCCCATTCACGTTCAGAGTTACTTGAACTTCTTCTTAAAGGGGAGTTTTAAGAGTCCCCCTTAAAATTTCTTGCAGAGCTGGTTTGGAGGTCACATATTCTTTCAGTTCCTGCCTGTCTTGGAAGCTCTTTATCTCTCCTTCCATTTTGAATGAGAGCCTTGCTGGATAAAGTATTCTTGGTTGCATGTTCTTCTCATTTAGGACCCTGAATATATCCTGCCAGCCCTTTCTGGCCTGCCACGTCTCTGTGGAGAGGTCTGCTGTTACCCTAATATTCCTCCCCATGAAAGTCAGGGACTTCTTGTCTCTTGCTGCTTTAAGGATCTTCTCTTTATCTTTGGAATTTGCAAGCTTCACTATTAGATGTCGAGGTGTTGAACGGTTTTTATTGATTTTAGGGGGGGATCTCTCTATTTCCTGGATCTGAATGCCTGTTTCCCTTCCCAGATTGGGAAAGTTTTCAGCTAGGATTTGTTCAAATACATATTCTGGCCCTCTGTCCCTTTCGGCGCCCTCGGGAACCCCAATTAAACGTAGGTTTTTCTGCCTCAGGCTGTCGTTTATTTGCCTTAATCTGTCTTCATGGTCCTTCAATTGTTTATCTCTTTTTTCCTCAGTTTCCCTCTTTGCCATTAACTTGTCTTCTATGTCACTCACTCGTTCTTCCACCTCGTTAACCCTCGTCGTTAGGACTTCTAGTTTGGATTGCATCTCATTCAATTGATTTTTAATTTCTGCCTGATTGGATCTAAATTCTGCAGTCATGAAGTCTCGTGAGGCCTTAATGCTTTTTTCTAGAGCCACCAGTAGCTGTAGAATAGTGCTTCTGAATTGGCTTTCTGACATTGAAGTGTAATCCAGATTTTGTAACTCTGTGGGAGAGAGGGCTGTTTCTGATTCTTTCTTTTGAGTTGAGGTTTTCCTTCTAGTCATTTTGCTCAGTGCAGAGTGGCCAGAAACAAGTTGTATTGGAACACGGGGGAGTATCACTGGCCCCTCTAGCTGGTCTTCTGGGGGAGGGGCCTGTTGCGTTGATTTTCAGGTGTTAGCACTTGGGGGAGCTGCTCTGCCCCTGCCTGCTGCAGGGCTCTGCGGGGGTTGTTTACCCCGCCAGGCCCCAGGAGGAACAGCAGCAGTTGCTATGGCAACTCTGGAAGCCTGGATTCAGCCTCCGCAGGAACTACGGGGCTCGGGGCTCTCGGCTCTCCGTCCGCAGGGCCTGGAGGCTCCGGGGCGGGGCCGCTGATCTGCTCAGCTCGGGGCAGGAGCGTCCTCGCTGTCTCGGGCCCTCCCGGCCTCTGCCTGTCCCGGGGGAGGCCGGATCCTGGGCTGTGTCCCGGCGCCCTGTGCTCCGGGGCCTGCGCTGTTGGATTCGCGCTCCCGCCCTGCAGCTCCCTCCCTGGAGCCGCTCCCGAGCCCCTCCGAGCTGCTCCGGTCGGTCCCTCCGTGCGCGCTGCAGCCCTTAGGGAGCTCGGAGCACTCTCCTGCGCTCGCAGGTGTCTGTTAGTGTCCCCGGGAGCCTGAGGGCATCCCCGCTCTCCTGGGTCCTGCTCCAACTCCCTGCGAGCCCCTTTCCGCCCGCCCGGGAAGGTTGGTGCAGCTCCTGCTCCTCCGGGACGGGGCTCTCCTGTCCTGGGGACACTCGCCCCGGCCTCAGCCCGGCTCCTCGCGGGGCCCCTCCCCCTCGGAGGCCTTTTGTTCCTTTATTTCTTTTTCCCCGTCTTCCTACCTTGATAGAAGCGTGAACTCTTCTCACTGTAGCATTCCAGCTGGTCTCTCTTTAAATCTCAGGCCGAATTCGTAGATTTTCAGGATGATTTGAAGGTTATCTAGGTAATTTGGTGGGGACAGGTGATTTGGGGACCCTGCTCTTCCGCCATCTTGCCCCTCCCTTGGAATTATTTTTGAAATATAACATTAATTAAACTAATTACATTGAATAAGTCATCACATATCTATTAGTTTTGAAGTATGTCAATAATTTACGCTTGATACCTGTTTGCTTATCTACTCATGAATAGGGAAACCTGAGTTCTAACTTGAGTTAGATTATTTTTCTTGATGTAATTTTGTGTGCTTTTGAGGACATTTTTCAAAACTAAATGAATGTTATACGCAACTGATGAATTATTGAAAAGCACCTCTGAAACAAATTTATAAAAAAGAAAACTAAATCAATGTCTACTTAGAAATGAGAATTGGTAAATAAAATGTGTAGATTTCTAAAAAGTGCCCAAAGGCAACAAGGGATGGATAATGTATCTACAAAGATTTACTAGGAGATTCCTTGATGAACTCTTTACCAATTTAACTTCTCACTTTCCTTCCTTCTTTCCTTCCTTCCTTCTCTATCATTTATTTCCCTTTCTCCTCCCCTCTGCCGGCTTTCTCTCTGTCCCTTCTCTTATCCTGTGGGTATGCATCTGTGTTTCTCTTGTACTAATTGTGCTACTGCAGAAATTGAGGCTTTACAGACGCTGAGATCATCAAGCCAGCAAGTGACATGGCTGTGACTTAGTGGTAGGTTTGCTGCATCTGGATCCAGTGACATCTCCCTGCAAACAGAAAGGCAGCTGCAGAAAGAAATGCTAGAGATCTGACAGGAAGCAGAGGGGATGACAGTGGAATAAAGTGAGAAAAACAGAGAAATAAAGTTAAATAAGTAAGGGGCTTGCTGGTGACAGGATTGAACGTTAGGTCAAAAATTCAATTCCGCATTATATCAATAGGGAGCCACGCAAGCTCCAAGCCATAAGATAGATGGAGCATTAAATATTACTTAGAAAAATGAGTTTCAGCTTTTTTTACATGAAATGAATCACTCCTCTAAAAATCCCTACCCAGAGGCCTAAACAATCAATGCAATTGAGAAATGGATGCTTTGTTTGAAGAGGACTGCGTTGCTACTTCTCTAATGAGCCATCCTTGTACTGCAAATGAGGACCCTGGGACCAAGAGGTGCCAGCTATATGCCCCAGTAGCACACCACATTAGTGACACAGCCTGAATAAAGCCCGCATCTCATTTCCTGACTCTGGAGTCAGGGTTCCTTGTAATTCACAATGGTCCTTACAAGCAAGATCTCGGTTCTTGGGTCATGAGGGAGAGGCTGAGGTTAAATGGTGGGAATAAAGGACATTTGCATGGTCTGCCCTAGAAGATCTGCATTTTATGTATGGGGTGGGATGGGAGTGAGGCTGCTGAATCATAAGAATGAATTCTCAGCCTTCCCAAGGTGGTATAGTCCACTATCAACTGAAGCTGCACTCCAGAAAATTCCTAAGATAAGGCAGTCACCCTCTGCTTAAAAGTTCCAAGTACTAACACAAAGCATGTTTTCACAGTAGCATTTCCTCTGGGTTGCAATAGTAACTCTCTTGAAACATCACATCATCAGATCTCTTCTGCACTGGTGGAACAGAGAAGTTCACAGTTTGAGCTGTGTGATCAAAAGGCCAGTCCACAGCACACTAGTTATATATATTCTTTTGGGAGGGGTATGCTTGATATTTTAAACTTTATCATATCTAAATTCAATTAATTAACATATAATGTATTATTGGTTTCAGAGGTAGAGATCTGTGACTTATCAGTCTTATACAATACCTAGTGCTCATTACATCATGTGCCCTCCTTAATGTCCATCACTCAGTTACCCCATCCCCCCACCCCCTCCCTTACGGTGACCCTCAGTTTTTCTATGCTTAAGAGTCTCTTATGGTTTGTTTTCCTCTCTGATTTCATCTTATTTTATTTTTTCCTCTCTTCCCCTCTGATCTTCTGTTTTGTTTCTTAAAATCCACATGAGTGAGATCATATAATTGCCTTTCTCTGATTGACTTCTTTCACTTAGAATAACATCCTCTAGTTCAATCCACATCATTACAAAATGGAAAGATTTCATTTTTTTATTGCTGAGTAGTATTCCATTGTATATAGATACCACATCTTCTTCATCCATTCATCTGGGGTCTTTCCATAATTTGGATATTGTGGACATTGCTGCTATAAACATTAGTTTAGTTAGTTTCCTTAACTCAAAGTACTGCTCCATCATCTGTAAAAAAAATAAAATAAAAAAATAGTCACTCATAGGATTATTCCAGTACTCAGAGTAGGGTAGGTGCTCAAAAAAAGTTAGCTAATAATATGAATAAAGGAAAGAAAACTATATTTCACTTGGAAGAACAATTAAAGAAAGAGGAGAAATGTCCTGGGAGAAGCTAGCATTAATGAAGTGTCTACCTTTTAAACTCTTTATTTAATATATTATTAAGATCCAAATGCTTTAATGGTGAAGAAATGAATAAAAATGAGTAACACAGTCTATGAGGTCCTGGAAGACATGAGGCCAAATAATCATTACTTAAATATCACTTGTTGCTTTTTTAGGTTTTTCAGATCTCCACTGGAGCCCGTATCAACACCTAATATATGGAGAATCCAAAAAATGTGACTGAATTCATTCTTTTGGGCATTACCGAGAACCCAGAGCTGCGGAACATGCTCTCTGCTGTGTTTCTAATCATGTATGTGTCCACGGTTTTGGGAAACCTATTAATTGTGGTAACTGTGATCACGAGTCAGAGTCTGAGATCACCTATGTATTTTTTCCTTACTTTCGTATCCCTTTTGGATGTCACCTACTCTTCTGTCATTGCCCCCAAGATGATTGTGGACTCCCTCTCCAAGAGCACTGTCATCTCCTTAGAAGGTTGCATGGCGCAGCTCTTTGCAGAGTATTTCTTTGGTGGTGTGGGGATCATCCTTCTCATCGTGATGGCCTATGACCGCTACGTGGCCATCTGTAAGCCCCTGCACTACTCCACCATCATGAGCCCTCGGATGTGCTGCCTGCTGCTGGGAGGGGCCTGGGTGGGGGGATTTATCCATGCAGCAATACAGCTTCTCTTCATGTATCAAATACCCTTCTGTGGCCCCAATGTCATTGATCATTTTATATGCGATTTGTTTCCCTTGTTGAAACTGGCCTGCATGGACACCCACACCCTGGGTCTCCTAGTCATCCTCAACAGTGGGGTGATGTGTATGACCATCTTCCTTATTCTCATTGCCTCCTATGTGGTCATCCTCTGCTCTCTGAAGTCTTGCAGCTCTGAAGGGCGGCGCAAAGCCCTCTCCACCTGTGGCTCCCACCTCACCGTGGTTGTCTTGTTCTTTGTGCCATGCATTTTCCTGTACGTGCGGCCTGTGGCCACCTACCCCATTGACAAGGCAATGGCTGTGTCTGATTCCATCATCACACCCTTGTTAAATCCCTTGATCTACACCCTGAGGAATTCAGAGGTGAAAAATGCCATGAGGAAACTGGGGAAACAAAGGAGTTTTGTTGGCAAGTGATGGTCATGCTAAGACATCATGTTTCCCATTAAGGGAGATTCTTTCTGAAAGGTGAGAGAAATAAGCTATTCATCGCCACTAACAACAGAGAGATTTTTGAAAAATATAAACCTGGTTGGGGCCCCTCGGTGGCTCAGTCAGTTAAATACCTGCCTTTTGCTCAGGTCATGATCCCAAGGTCCTTGCTCAGTGATTCTCCCTCTCCTTTTCCCTCTGGGGAGAAGGGTTCGTGCTTGTTCTCATTCTCTCTCTCAAATATATAAGTAGAATCTTTTAAAAGTGGATATCTGTTTGGGGCACCTAAGTGATACAGTCTGTTAAGCATCTGACTCTTGATTTAGGTTCAGATCACAATCTCAGTGTCCTGGGATTAAGACCCTCATCAGGCTTCAGGCTCAGGGGAGAGACTGCTTGAGAGTCTCTCACCTTCTGCTTCTGCCCCTCTTCCTTTCACCCTTGCATATTCTCTCTCTCTCCCTTTCAAATTAGTAAATAAGTCTTTAAAAATATGTAAACCTGTTTTGTGATTTAGGATTTAAGGATTATGGACTTGTTAAAGGATCACAATACTTTAGTGCTTTATACCCTTCCTTGGCTTCCCATTGCCTTTGGAAACAGCTGGCATTGTGGAAAAATTCCCTGATTGATCTTTCTACTGCCTCTAAGTCTCCCACCCAATCTGGAGCACCTCACTTACTCCCTTACTGTGTATCAGCAGGTGTTGGCTATTTTCATCTGCCCCCACAGCTCTTTGCGACTTTCTCACCTCAGTGCTTTTGCTTCTCTCTTTCTGAAAGCAAGTCCCATCTTCTTCAATTGGTTGCTTCCTCATAATCTATTGTCTTGGAAAAGAAATTGACTGGCCTTACCTCAGAGAGCTTCCCCCATGATTCTTTTAAAGACTTTTTCACTCTTTACAAAATTCCCTATGGCAAGATCTTCTTTATTTTCTTTATAAAAATAATTAAAAGCATGATTACTTTTGCATAATCATTTAAGTTTTGCTACTTGCCTTCTCTCAAATATACCAGACATCCTGATACATAGACTTTTGTCTTATTTATGCTTGGCATCTGTTAGGTTTCCATAAAGATCTGTTGAATGATTATAGAATGCAAGAGACTTTTCCCCCAAAAAAACTAGCCTAAATTGGATGGTGAGACAAAAAAAATATCAAAAATAAACAAGCAGGAAAGATGCTATATTTTGTCCAATGTTTTTGTTTTTGTTTTTCATCAATTGAGAGGATCATGTGGTTCTTCTCTTTTCTTTTATCAATGTGATGTATCACACTGACTGATTTGCAGATGTTGAACCACCCTTGCAGCCCAGGAATAAATCCCACTTGGTCTTGGAGAATAATCTGTTTAATATACTGTTGGAACCTATGGCTAGTATTTTTGTGAGAGTTTTGACATTCATGCTCCAAAGGCAGGAATGAAGCAAAAGCAAAAATGAACTATTGTTACTTCATCAACATAACAAGCTTTTGCACACCAAAGAAAATAGTCAATAAAACTAAAAGGCAATCTGCAGAATGGGGGAAGATACTTGTAAATGACAAATAAGGGGCTAGTATCCAAGATGTATAAAGCGCTTTCAAAACCAACACCCAAAAAACAAACAATCATGATAAGAAATGGTCAGAAGACATGAACAGACATTTCTCCAAAGAAGGCATACAAATGGCCAACAGATCTATGAAAAAATGTTCAATGTCACTTAGCATCAGGGAAATACAAATCAAAACCACAATGAGATACCATCTCCTATCAATCAGAACGACTAAAATTAATGTCAGGAAACAACAAATGTTGGCAAGGATAGAGAGAAAGGAGAATTCTCTCAAAGTGTTGGTGGGAATGAAAGCTCGTGCAGCCACTCTGGAAAGCAGTACGGAGGTTCCTCCAGAAGTTAAAAATAAAGCTATCTGGTGACCTAGCAACTGCACTACTATTTACCCCAAAGGAAAAATGTAGTGATCCGAAGGAGTGCCTGTAACCCAATGTTTATAGCAAAAATGTCCACAATAGCCAAACTGTGGAAAGAGCCAGACGTCCACCCACAGATGAATGAATAAAGAAGATCTGATTTTATATATATTTTATATATATATATATAAATATATATATAAATATATATAAATATACATATACATATAACTATATATATATTTATATATATAAATATAAATATAAATATATATAAATAATATGGAATATTACTCAGGTATCAAAAAATGGAATATCATTTACATTGATGTGGATAGAACTGGAGGATATTATACTGAATGAAATAAGTTAATCAGAGAAAGAATTATCATATGGTTTCACTCATATGAGGAATATAGAACTAGCACAGAGGATCACAGAGGAAGGAAGAGAAAACAGAATGGGAAGAAATCAGAGAGGGAGGCAAACCACGAGAAAACAGAATGGGAACCACGAGAGGTTTCAAGGAACCATGAAAGACCAGGAGCATAATGGTCCAGATAGAGAGGGGCAAGAAGCAAGAAATACACACCTGTGTACCTCAGATTATGTAGTGCCGAGACCACTAAATCTCCCTGAAGCTGCAAAGAACATAAATGTCGTTATTATCTTTTAAAAATGACCCAGACTCAAAAATTCTTCAGGAATGCTGACTGACTCTCACTTTTGTGCTATAGAGGAGCTGGGGCAAAGAACTAATGTTATATTAGGTTTAGGTTTATGATGCTTACTCTCTTTTTAAAAAGATTTTATTTAAAAAAATAAAAAATAAAATAAAAAGATTTTATTTGTTCATGAGAGAAACAAAGAGAGAGGCAGAGCCCTAGCCAGATGGGGAGGCAGGCTCTCTCTCCGTGGGGAATCTGATGCGGACTCAAACCCGGGATCCAAGCATCATGACCCAAGTCAAAGGCAGATGCTCAACCACTGAGCCACCCAGGTACCCCCGATTCTACTAATGAGAGCTTTTTATGACTGTGCCGTCCTATAATTGAGTGTCAACTACCAGTTTGTTCACATCTCTTCATAGATGATTAAATTAGTCTCAGGAAACAGCATGCCTCCATTGATCTTAAATACATTTTAGCAGATAAGGCCTGGAAATATTTTACATATTCTGCTCTCCAACACAATCCTTAGTTTGCTGATTACTGCTACCAGAATTTTGTAATAATCTTATTATATTGTTTTTAAAAAGACTAATCCCAGGAGGCCAACATGGGATTTGATAACATTTTTTCTGAATTATAATTAAAGCACAGGAAGCTTAAAGTCAATGAGTTTAACGTGAAAAAGTGTATGTTCCAGAAACTTAAATAAAATGTCACAGTTAATTCTAAGAGAGATCCATTAAATTCAGGAAGAAGGCCACCTTTTAAAACTGCCATTATTATATAATTTGTTGAGTTTTAATGCCCAGTTCTCAACCTCATATACTTATTTGAATCAGGAAGATAATAAAAATTGAATAAATCCAAAATATGCAAAAACATTTAAGAAAAAGTTAAAGACCTTTGCTCCCTGTAGAAAAGGAGCAAATCTTGACCCCTTTAAAAGACTGCCAGGACTAAACTCTGGTGTGTCGTTGCCTAATGAGGGGCACATATCCAAATTTGTCCCAAACTCAACTTTTCAAGAGAAACCAGGTATTCATATTTAATATGTATTTTAATGATTTGAATATACTGATGACCGATTACACTTATAAAATCTTTTATGCTAAACAATAATCTTTGGATTAAACAAATTTACAGTTTTTCAGGTAAATTCGGTTTAGCAGCCTGTCACTTTGGAAATTTTGTATCAACCAATGAAATAAGAGGAAAAGGAAATATAGCAGTCAGAACCAAACACAAGTCATTGTTGGCTGATGTATTCATCTAGTTTGCCAAACCAAGACAATCAACTGAGAGATTACAGTATTTAATAAAAGAGTTTACTCAAAAATCAGCATAATAATACTTCTAAATGTAAGTATAATAGACAAATATAAAACGAAATAAATCTACTTCACAATAACAATAAAATTAAGAGATGCAACAGAAATGTGAACAGTCTTCATGAAGAACACTAAGCCTCATCACAAAAGACATGTTAAAACTGAGTCAGGTGAATTATACAATTTGAGATGGAAGTAACTCACAATTTAAAGTTGTTAATTTTTCCCAATTAATTGACATACTGAGTGAATTTCTAAACAAAATCTCTGGAGGAGATTTGCATGGAAATGGAGAGAATTATTCTAAACTCCACATGGTTGAATATATAGAAGAAAAGACTCAAAGATATTGGAGAGGATGAGGAGAAGAACCAAGGTCAAATATGTCATAAAGCTATAGTAATTTTTCAAACCGAGTATGCCCACAGAATAAACAAATATATTAAGAGGACAGAGTATCATGCAAAGAAATTCAACCGTATATATATGTGGTAATTTAATATAGGATTAGGTTGAAAGTATTAACATGAAAATAAATTATATTAAGAGAAATGACTATCAATTTGGGGAAAAAAGTTAAAACGTATATCAAAAACTAAATAAATAGCATTCTCAACAGGAGTCGATGTGTATGGGAGACATCAAAAACAGGGGGAAAGGATGCAGAATAAGATAAAAATACATTTTAAATCTAGTTACAGCAGGAATGGGGACATGGGAGATGGGATGCAGGGAAAGTGCACTCGTTTCTTTTATTCATAACTCATAATTATTTTTAATAATATAAAAACAAACCCGATTCAAAGAAAATGTAGTGTTTTAAATTTCTGGACATAATGCAGTCACTGAACTTCCCCTTTGCTGAAAGTAGCTAGAAGCTGCACAAAACACTGGAAACATCGTATTCAGTTTTGGATGACTGGCAACATACTCCTGGGACCCCTTACAAAAAGGAGACAGATCAGGTGAGTGCTAGGACAGACTCAGGCTGACCAAAAGACCTCCAACCCCTTGCAGAGGTGAGGAGAACTGCAAATGGCTCCCCTCACCCTTGACATCACAAAATGGTTTTCTAAGAGCTCTCTTGGATCTTTAATGAATTAGTTTTCTCTTTTTTCCCCCTGAACACTCAAGGATTGATTTTCAGACTTCCTTTCCTTTCTCCCCTTCCAATGCTTGGAGTGATTCCTTGTCCCCTTTCCTCATGACTACTTCCTCATGTCAATCCCCACCCAATTCACTTTGAAATCTTCCCCATTGGCAGATACGGTTTAATTATACCAATTTGTTCATGAGAATGTATCTTTTCTGTGAGTGCAAACAAATATTTCTCTAATGTCCTCATTTGTTCTCTGATAAATGTCCTCTTTGGGACTTAAATGTCTAGTCCACCACCACTTCCTATATAAGAATACTAAGCATCTTTGGTGAGACATGATAATATTGGCAGAAACTTCTCACTTATGAAATTCATTGTATTCTTTTCTCATTAGCTTATTTCAATTAAAATAATACTTCCTGGTGCCAATTTGATGGGAATTATAAACTCAGGTACTGAAAGAGTTTCACATGACAGTGCTTGATTATAGATTATGATGCGGTGGTGGTGGTGGCAGGTGTGTATTATACATATCACTTGAGTGATCTTCAAAGGTGAAAATATGTATTTTAAAACATTCTCATATAAAAACAAAAGACCATAATTGCAAAGCACTAAAAGGACCTTTCCAATCCTGGGATCACCCAAAGAATCTAGATTTTAATTTTTTGGACACTAAGGAAACACCACCTGTGAACGAAAAAAGTACTTTTTCCTCCACCTGAAAAAACATGGCAGTCAAGGAAGTTAACCTAGACTAATTCAATGATATAAAGATCCTGGGAAACTTTATTTTTTCCCTGTGTGCTCATATACCTGGAATTAATTCTCAAAATATAAGAAAAGTTCCCACTCTCCTTTTCCTGTTTCTTGCTCTTCAACATGTGTTGTTCTTTAGTTTCCTTCTCCAATTTAGCCTCCCTTCTGTTTATTTCCTTCGTCATATTTCTGCTGCCAAACCCCCTCCCTGCCTCTTCCCTCTCCCTTGTGAAGAACAATGGGAAGGACCTTGCCTATGGCAGCTGACTGGCTGATACCACCCATCACAGTCAAGTATTAGACTTTCCTTCTTTCACCACTCACAGAACTTTGAGAAGTTCTCCAGACACAGTACAGGTTTTCAATGAGATATCAAGCTTTTCTTGGAGGTTGAAGATCCCTCCGCGTGGATTCCCCAGTGAGGCAACGTCAGGCACAGATTCCATAACAGAATTCTCTTTAAAGCCATCTCCAAATCCCAGGTTGTCAAGACAGTCACCTAAACTCTCTAAGTTCCAGTTCCATATGGGTTAGCTCTTATGACCACATTCATAAAAACTAGACTACAATTTAAGGAAAGAATTGGTCTGTGTTCACACACACAATCATTCTGTCACTAATCAGTACATTTTTTTTTCTGAAGACAAATTGGTCCAGGAAACTAAATTATCATGTGAATATGACCAGATGTCAACTCAACTAAGGGCCAGGATAAGTTGCTCAAAATGGTTTTGGACTATATAAGTAATCTTATTCTAAGCAATCCGCTCAGAATAAGGAGTCTATATATTTATAAATATGAAAATAAATATACAAAAAATAGCAAGATTAAAATTACTTAATTGGTTTTTTTATCCCAAAAGGAATATTTTATCTTTTCTGTTCATGAAGCAAAACCAAGGTGTTAAGGAAGTATACATTAGGAAACCTGAATATCACGTGTCAACATAAATCATACTTTGCTACACCATAACTTTTTCATGGCATTTTTCACTTCTGCATTCCTCAGCGTATAGATCAGAGGGTTGAGCAAGGGTGCCCCAATGGTATAAAACACAGCCACCACCTTGTCTACTGGAAATGTGGTTGCCGGGCGTGTATATATGAATATACATGGGCCAAAAAATAGGACAACCACAATAAAATGGGAAGTGCAGGTCAAAAGGGCTTTTCGCCTTCCTTCTGCACTGTAGTTTCTCAGAGAGTACAAGATGATAACATAGGAGATTAGCAGCATTATGAAACTCACCGTGCATATGGCTCCACTGTTAGAAACAACTAGCAAATTTATTACATAAGTGTCCATGCAAGCAAGTTTCAACAAGGGCTGCAAGTCACAGAAATAGTGATCAATCACATTGGAGCCACAGAAAGGCAATCTCAAAGCCAGGAAAATTTGTGCCGAAGAGTGGATACAGGATCCCACCCAACCCAGAATCACCAGCACACTGCAGACATGCCTGTTCATGATGGTTGTGTAACGCAAGGGCTTACAAATGGCTACATAGCGATCAAAAGCCATGACGATCAGCACGAAGATTTCCATGCATCCAAAGAAGTGGCCTGAAAAGACCTGAGTCATGCACTCCTTGTAGGAAATGGTCTTCCTCTGAGAAATGGCATCCACAATCAATCTGGGGGCAATGGTTGTAGAGAGGCAAGCATCAGTAAAGGACAGGTAAAATAGGAAGAAGTACATGGGACTCCCAAGGGTCCTGCTTCTTTTAATAGTCACTACAATGAGAAAGTTTCCCAACAGTGTGGCAAAATATAGCATCAAGAAGACCCCAAATATTGCTTTCTGTTTTCTTGGATCCTGTGTCAAGCCAAACAGAATGAATTCATTCACAGTGGTATTCATCACCATTTTGTTGGTTGCAGGTAAGGTGACCTTGATAAGACCCTAATCTGCAAAGGGAAGAAGTGACATTATGGAGAGATCAGTAGGTTGAACTCTGTATTCCTTATCTGCTCCATGTTACTCCGACTTCCTTTAATTTCCTATGAATCTTTGTGAATCTGCAGAAGTCCAAGCCTCTCAAGATTGATTGATTGATTGATTGATTCAGAAACTAACCGAATTGGATCAAAGCCTTTGCATTTGGTGAATAAAAAGTCAATATCCTTCAAAATTTCTGAAATCTACAAATTTGAAAATGGCAGAAATTGTACTTTCCTTGGGCAAATGAATTAGCTGCCTTAAAATTTAGCCTTCATCTGAAAAATTGAAATCTGTGTAAACTAGATTCTGAAGTCATAGTGGAAAACCTTGGAAAAGCAACTTTTCCTTCCAGCCAAAGGCAATGAAACCCAGGATATGAAATTGGAATATATTTCTGTGGTCAAATATAAAATTTGGAGACATACAAATTTAGCCCAATTGGAATTTGAGCCTATCTATAATAGTGCCCACCTTCTAAGAAGTGAGAGTTGCACTGAAAACATTCATCTTTGTATCCGCTGCACTGAGAAACAGTGGAAAGCATACAAGTACATCCGTTGTGGCCCCAACAAAACAAATCAGTGGTGGCTTCAGATCTATCACTTCCTCTCTCACAAAAGGATCAGAATTGCTCACTCTCAGTTGTCTCTCTGAGAGTGGATGAAGGGGTGTGAGTAGCAAAATTACATACCTCTCCTCGGCTTTAATAGGATCATTTTGTCATTGTTCCTTATGCTTTTGTTTTTATTGTTAAGATTTAATTTTTTTAGAATAGTGTTAGATTCATATCAAAACTGAGAGAAAGGCACAAAGAGTCCCCATATAGCTCTGCCCCCACAAAATATCACCCCTGCCATTATTAACACTTCTGCCAGAATGGCACACTTGTCACAACTGATGAGCCAACCATAACCCACCATCAACAACCAGAGGCCAGAGTTAACCCTAAGGGTCCACTCTTCGTGTGGTACATTCTATGGATTTGAAGAAATGCTAAGGACATGCATTCATCATTATAATATCATACAGGGCATTTTCACTACCCTAAAAGCAGAATCATTTAGATTCCCAAAATATAGAAAATAATTCTTTTCACATAGTGCCTAACATCCATTAAATTCTGAATAAAACCTCTTACATCATTTTGCTGGGAAAAGTAGCAGATTGAATGAGATACCCATATGAGTTTGCATTGTGAGAATTATTAGTTCATACATACCACAAAATCAAGCTGGTGTATCACAAACATCAGTATTACAAATGGCCAATCCCAGTATTCATTAAGTGGACACTCCATGTTTCTAAACAGAAAGAAAGGACACAATTTCAGATACTCCCTCATGTCCTCATCCTCTATCCTCTACTTCTTTTTATTGCTTCGCTATATCTTGAAAAGGACAGTCTAAAAATATGATGAATCATGAAAATGATAAAATGGTTACTATGGCTTTCTAATGCAATGGCTGAAATACTCACCATGACTTTGAAAGCTCCCAAACACTGTGCCGTAACCTTGCTGACCACTTTCTCTCCTGCCTCTGGGCATGTGTGCTCCAACCACATCTGATATTACTATCCTTCATAAATATACCCACATACCATCTCATTCTCTAAGTTTTCAGGATTTCTTAGTGACAAAGACCTTCCTCTGATACAACCTACACTCTGCATTGTTAACTGTGCACACAGTACCCAGTTCAGATGCCATCTTCTCAGAACACCTTCTTGCTAACGACTTTCCAATGGTATAAACTGTGTGTGTGCGTGTGTGTCTGTGTGTCTGTGTGTAGTGAATCAATCCTTAATTATAGCCTTCCTCATTTTTGTTTTAATATCTTTGTTCATTCGATTTTATGTTCCATAAAGCAAGTTCATTTTGTTCTATTTTGGGTAATTCAGGATAGGCTGGCAGGCAATTTACTGGAGAGCAGTCAAAAAGAAACCAGTACCAGAATGCTAGTCTTTGTGCTCCATGGCAACCTCTCCTTCTTGGACACTCCACTCACTACTGCCATGAGAAGCATCAGGCCCCAGCCACTCGAGTAGAGCCAGCAAAAAGCCAGAAACCATACATTGGTAAGGAATAAAACCATGGACACATCCAGTACATGTCCTGACTAGCAAATGGATGGAAAATCCTGATGAGTCAGAAAAAAAAAGAGACCAGCATTTATATTTATACTTAAATGTAAATATACAGTGCAAGGCTGAGCAAAGAATTTTGCTAGGGACAAAGGAGCACTTCATCCTAGTATTTCACTAGAGTTTTCTTCTCATTCCTCCACTCTGGAGAACATCTCTCACACCAACACCAGAAAGAAAATGTAATTCTTAGGTATCAGTGGGTTTGGGCAGCCAACATTACAGTCATTAATATCAGAGCAAGGAGTATCATAGTGCCATAGAATCGTGGTAACAACACTTTCTATGAATACTGATTGCCGTGGTCAGTATACAGCCTTTCCTTTTCCTGACCCTAAGCTTTGCAAGTAAGAAATCCACCTGTGTAGGATACTATTCCTCTACACCCTTCAATGTACCCCTCACTCGATAAGAATTGGTCCTGAGACAGTGCTGCATCAAGGACAGTGAAAGGCAGAAACCCTGACACATCAGAATCTCCTCATTACTGAGAGAAATAAGCTTCCTGGCATGTCATGTTTCTCAAAGATTGAAAGAATTACATAATGGCAACTATCAGAAACTTCAGTACTGAAGGAAATCAAGAGAAAGAATGTAGTTTACTAAAAAAAAAAAAAAAACAGTAGTTTACTTGGGTTGTGAAACTTACCATGTTTCTTGTACAGAAGGAGATGAGATCCAATAGAGAGCCCATAGCTTTTTCTCGGGCAAATCTGATTTATCTTGAAGATGAATCATGTGCAGTGTGTTTGCAACATGTAATCTGTACTAGAATACATCTACTCAGCTTTCCACTGCAGGTTCTATGTGGAGAGAAGATACACCACAGGTAGCCAATCTTTCCTAGAGGCTTAGGTTAGAGTCTTCAATGAGGTCTGTAATAACAGCAGAAAATTTCTTATTTCTACTGTTAGAACTTTCTAGAATATAAAGGAATTATTCCCACAATCCTATGATAGAAAAATCTCTAAAGGCAGCTCTATGCCCAAAACAATTCCTTGGCAGAGCGTATGGATTAAACATTTCTTCCTCCTCCAATAGATATATAGAGATTTCACAGAAGTTCACAAATACCCAGCCTTTGGAGGAATAAGGGCTGTGCCCTTCCCACTCAACCCCAGAGAATATGCTCTACAAACTACTTAGCTCAGTCACTCCTGGATCAATGCAAACCATGGGGCCAAGTAATCCCAGACAGGCTATATCATCTGACAGATCCTGTCCACAGAGTCCACCTGTCCTCCTAGACTCCCAAAGGGACCCATATCATTTCAGTTACCAACTGCTCCACTGGTGTCCCTGGTCTAAGGAGAAAGTATGCCTTTCAAGTCACACTGAAGTACAGACTAATAAAAGTTCCCAAAGACTTTTCTCTTCAAGTGAAATCTTTTCTAACAGCACACGAACCTCTGAGCCCAGGTACATTTTCCAACACATGTGATATGATTGAGTTTTATTTTCATAATATATGTCTCTATGACTTTGAGCAAGTTTCTTAACTTCTCCCATTTTCCTATCTGTAATGATAGGAAAATGATACTGTAGATATAATAATCATTTTCAATCTTAATAATACAGGTAAAATATAATTACAGTGAAAACTACTAACTACGATTTCTATAATTTATATAATACTTTGAAGTTCTTCAGTCTCTCTGAAGAACTTATTTAACTCAACACTGAAAATCATTGCTTTCAGGAAATAGAAGAGTTGAACAGACATTTCTCAAAGTAGACATACAGATGGCCAACAGACACATGAAAAAAATGCCCTACATGCCTTGACATCAGGGAATTACAACTCAAAACCGCAATGAGATACCATCTCACACCAGTCAGAATAGCTAAAATTGACAAGTCAGGAAACAACAAATGTCAGTGAGGATGCAGAGAAAGAGGACCCTCTCACAATACTAGTGAGCATGCATGCTGATGCAGCCACTCTGGAAAACAGTATGGAGGTTCCCCAAGAGGTTGAAAATAGAGCTACCCTACAACCCAGCAATTGAACTTCTAGCAGTTTACTTCAGAGATACAAATGTATTGAATCAAAGGACCACCTGCACCCCAATGTTCACAGCAGGAATAAGCAAGATAGACTGTGGAAAGATCCCGATGTCCAACCACAGATGATAAAGATGGATAAAGATGTGGTGTATGATACAATGGACTCTTATGCAGCCATCAGAAGGATTAAGCCTACCATTTACATCAACATGGTGGAATCAGAGGATATGAATCTGAGAAAAATAAGTCAATTAAAGAAAAAAATTACATGTGATTTTACTAATGTTGTAATTTAAGAAACAAAACAGAGGATCATGGAAAATGGGAGGGAAATTGAAATAGAATGAAATCAGAGAGGGAGACAAACTATGTGAAAGAAACTGAGGGTTGCTGGAGAGGAGCTTGGTGGGGAAATGGGGTAACCGATGACAGGCTTTAAGGAGGACACATGAGGTCATAAGTACTGGGTATTATAGCAACTGATGAATTACTAAATTCTACATCTGAAAATAATGATATGCTATATCAACGATAATTAAAATTAAATGAAGCAAACAAAAGGCAGATCATTAGAACACTGATTATTAGAACATAATCATTGGAAGTAGAAGGGTCCGGTTATTTTACGGAGGTTACCTCATACTGGGAGGGAGGAGAAAAATTCTATTAGCAGGTAACGTTTCAACTGTGTTTGAATTCTCTTCAGATTTCCTGAGGGAAATTGCTGAAACATATCAATCAATATGTTTAATGATGATAAGAACCAATAAATAACAAAAAGGATCAGGTGGAAATACCCATGTGAAAATTACTGGGGTGGAGATTCTAGAAAGGGAGACTAATGCAGCACTCCTGGGGTATATTCAAGGAGCTGTGAAAGACCAGGAACATAATGGTCCAGGTAGAGAGTTGCGAGAAGCAAGAACAAATACACACAGGGACAGACTAAATAGTGCTGAGACTGCTAACTCTCCCTGAAACCACAAAGAATATGAATGTTGTAATTGTCCTTTAAAAATGAGACAGACTCCAAAATTTTCAGGAGCACTGACTCACTTTTGTGCTATAAGGAGTTGGGGGAATAGGGAATAGTTGTGAAAAGATTTTGCAGCTAGCTTCGATTTGTCCTTTAAGTTTTGATTGTGAAGGAAATTTACAAATGCATTAGAAAATATTTGGCCATAAAATAATTCTCTTAGCATTATATTTTACAATTTCTATCGTGTTCAATACAGAAGAAAAAGTCCATAAGCGTATGATGACCTGCGTCTTAGAGAAACCCTTAGGATGATCTTTATTTTATTATAATCCCATGATACAAACACTGGGAAGGACCTCAGAATGAGGTCCATGTCTTTATATCTGTGAAATATGCAAGGTTTTAGAACTTGATAAAGGTCAAAGGCTGGGGTAAAGATAGTGGAGGAGTAGGGTCCCCAAGTCACCTGTCCCCACCATATTACCTCAATAACTTTCAAATCATCCTGAAAACCTACAAATTCGAACTGAGATTTAAAGAGAGAAGAGCGGGAACGGTACAGAGAGATGAGTCTGCACTTCTAACAAGGTAGGAAGGCGGAAAAAAATAAATAAAAAAGAATCCAGTAAGGGAGGGGCCCCCACAAGGAGCACGGCTAAGGGGGGCTGTGAAGGCCTCCAGGACAAGAAAGCCCAGCACCAGAGAAGCAGGAACATTCAATATCCGCACCGGATTCTTCCTGGACTGAAAGGCGCTCGCAGGGAACTTGATCAGGATCCCAGGAGGGGCAGTGGGGCTTCCAGTCTCCCAGAGTCAAAAACAGAGGAGGGGTGCCCGGGGGAGAGCGCCCCGCACTCTGCGATGCATCTCAGTAAAGGGATGGAGCACGCCTGGCGGGGCCTCGAGAGTAGCTCAGGTGGTGGCTCCGGGCATAGGGGGCTGCGCCCTGCTGTCATCTGGGCCATGGCCCTGGGAGTGCGATTCCAGCAGCACAGGCCCTTGATCCCAGAGCATCAGGGAGCACAGACCAGGATCCTGCACTCCCCCGTGATAAGTGGAGGCAGGGAAGGCACAGGACAGCAAGGACGCTCCTGCTGCAGGGTGCCCTGAGCTGTGCAGGTCAGCGCCTCCCGCCCACGGAGCATCCAGGCCCCTAGGGATTGGGAGCTGCGGGAGTTACTGTGAGAACTGACTCTAGGGCTAGAGAGCTGGCTGCCACCACTGTTGTTCCTCCTGGTGTCACGCTGTGCCTGGGACAGAGCGGGGCCACCAGGTAGGAGGGGCCTCATGGGGTAAACAGCTCCCACTGAGCCCGGAACCCGGCGGGGGGAGAGGCAGCTCCCCCAGGTGCATACACCTGAAAATCAGCACAACAGACCCCTCCCCCAGAAGACCAGCTGGAAGGACAGGGGAAGAGCAAGCTCTTGACCCAGCAGCTCCAGGGGAAGTCAAGGAATTTACAGTATACAAAATCAGAGAATACCCCTCCTTTTATTTCTTCTTCCTTTTTCTAGTAAAATTTTTTTTATATCAGACTAAGACTATAAATTTCCAATTTTTTTTCTCTTTTCTCACCTTAACTACAGTATATTACCACCCCTTCATTTTTTAAGATTCTTCCTTTTTGACTTTCATATTTCTAAAATTACAGGTCTTAGATATATTTTTCACTTCTAGATTCCTTTCAACATACTCAACTTAATTTGGGGAGATACAGCAAATAAAACCTACACCAAGCAGAAGAAGAGAGTTAATAGAGATTCGAGCAGAAATAGAGCCCAGAAGGACTGTAGAACATATCAACAAGACCAGGAGTTGGTTCTTTGAAAGAATTAATAAGATAGATAAACCATTGCCAGCCTTATTAAAAACAAAAGAGAATAGATTCAAATTAATAAAATCATGATTGAAAAGGGAGATATCACAACCAATTCCAAGGAAATACAAACGATTTTAAAAACAGATTATGAGTGGCTATACGCCAATAAATTAGGCAATCTAGGAGAAATGGGCACATTTCTAGAAAACCACAAACTACCAAAACTGGAACAGGAAGAAATAGAAAACCTGAACGGGTCAATAACCAAAGAGGAAATTGAAGCAGTCATCAAAAACCTCCCAAGACACAAAAGTCCAGGGCCAGATGGCTTCCCAGGGAATTCTATCAAATGTTTAATGAAGAAACAATACCTATTTTGCTAATGCTGTTCCAAAAGATAGAAAGAGACGGAATACTACCAAATTCATTCTATGCGGCCAGCATCACCTTAATTCCAAAACCAGACAAAGCCCCCAGTAATTGGAGAATTATAGACCAATATCCCTGATGAACACAGATGCAAAAATTCTTAACAAGATACTAGCCAATAGGATCCAGCAATACATTAAGAAGATTATTCACCATGACCAACTGAGATTTATCCCAGGGATGCAAGGCTGGTTCAACACTTGTAAAGCAATCAACATGATAGATCATATCATAAAAACAAGAACCATATGATCCTCTCAATAGATGCAGAGAAAGCATTTGACAAAATACAGTAGCCATGCCTGATCAAAACTCTTCAAAGTGTAGGGATAGAGCGAACATTCCTCAGCATCTTAAAAGTCATCTACAAAAAGCCCACAGCGAATATCATTCTCAAAGGGGAAAGAGCTGAGAGCACACAGTTTAGCAGAAGCGATATGTGATACATGTGACAGGTCATGAGGGGATATGGCCTCAGACAGACAAAATTTCTTTTTTTTTTAAAGATTTTATTTATTCATTCATGAGACACACACACAGAGAGAGAGGCAGAGACACAGGCAGAGGGAGAAGCAGGCTCTTTGCAGGGACCCTGTGTGGGACTCGATCCCAGTACTCCAGGATCACGCCCTGGGCCGTGAAGCTGGCACCAAACCTCTGAGCGACCCAGGGATCCCCTAGACAAAATTCCTAATGATGACCTTAGACACTGTGCAAGGCCATCCCAACCTACTACTCAAGGAATCATTTACATTTGTGGCTCAGCTTGAGGAAGAGATTTTAGTTTTCAATCAAAACTATTGCACATACTTCTTTCCAATACTCCAATGACCTCACTAGAGGACCTAAAATCCCAGCACTGAAGATGCATCTGATATTGTCCCTTTCTAAATCTAAAGTATTAAAAGTATTTCCAGTGATGACCTCTTCAAAATATCTAATGCATCCCGAGTGGGAGAATTAATATAAACTAGCATGAAACTTGAAAGATTCAAAGGACACCTGACGGAATTAGTGAGATGAAGGGCAGAGTCCTTCCTTTTTTCTTTCTCTCTGACATTTGTTTTATATAATAGTTACTTAAAAGTAATTCCTGAGGAAACCTCAAACACTGAGTCTGAAGATGAGAAATCACCCCAGATTTTACTTTTTCTCCTAGGTCCTGATGTGTGTCCAGTGGTTCCTTTCATTGCTTTGTCTTCTTTTATCTCTGCCTCTTCATCAGGATTTCATCACTATTCCAAGCTGACAGAATGGATTTCCTTTCATAGTAGAAATAACTGTTCATATGATAGATGGCAGTGAACTGAAACTTTCTCATTTCACAAATAGGATGACAGAAGTCCTGTGAGGCTAAATGATTTATCTAGAAATACAGCACCATTGTCTCAGAATGAGACGTGTAGAATTTTTGTACATGCGCCCTGATACTACCTTTTCAGAGGATAAGATGGGAGCTGTATTTTACACCATTATCACCCCCATGTTAAATCCTCTGATCTATACACTCAGAAATGCAGAAGTAAAAAATGCAATGAAAAGACTGTGGGGCAGGAAGGTTTTCTCAGAGGCTAATGATAAATAGCTGAAAATAATAATTTAAGCTGAATGATCTTAAATTTTCTTTTCTGTTCAAAGACGATGGTAATAACGACTTCACATGGGTTTTGGAGGAACAAAAGAGATAATAAAACATTCTACACAACTGAGGTATTATTTATCATCATTATATTCTAATATTTCATGTGTAGGTAAATTTTCTGAAAGACCTAGGCTAGAGGAATCTTATTAAAATCAGAACTCATACAGCAATTTGGTAGCGTGGCAGGATACAAAATCAATGCCCAGAAATCAATGGCATTCCTATACACTAACAATGAGACTGAAGAAAGAGAAATTAAGGAGTCAATCCCATTTACAATTGCACCCAAAAGCATAAGATACCTAGGAATAAACCTAACCAAAGAGGTAAAGGATCTATACCCTAAAAACTATAGAACACTTCTGAAAGAAATTGAGGAAGACACAAAGAGATGGAAAAATATTCCATGCTCATGGATTGGCAGAATTAATATTGTGAAAATGTCAATGCTACCCAGGGCAATTTACACGTTCAATGCAATCCCTATCAAAATACCATGGACTTTTTTCAGAGACTTAGAACAAATTATTGTAAGATTTGTGTGGAATCAGAAAAGACCCCAAATAGCCAGGGGAATTTTAAAAAAGAAAACCATAGCTGGGGGCATCACAATGCCAGATTTCAGGTTGTACTACAAAGCTGTGGTCATCAAGACAGTGTGGTACTGGCACAAAAACAGACACATAGACCAATGGAACAGAATAGAGAATCCAGAAATGGACCCTGAACTTTATGGTCAACTAATATTCGACAAAGGAGGAAAGACGATCCACTGGAAGAAAGACAGTCTCTTCAATAAATGGTGCTGGGAAAACTGGACATCCACATGCAGAAGAATGAAACTAGACCACTCTCTTGCACCATACACAAAGATAAACTCAAAATGGATGAAAGATTTAAATGTGAGACAAGACTCCATCAAAATCCTAGAGGAGAACACAGGCAACACCCTTTTTGAACTTGGCCACAGTAACTTCTTGCAAGATACATCCACGAAAACAAAAGAAACAAAAGCAAAAATGAACTATTGGGACTTCATCAAGATAAGAAGCTTTTGCACAGCAAAGGATACAGTCAACAAAACTCAAAGACAACCTACAGAATGGGAGAAGATATTTGCAAATAACATATCGGATAAAGGGCTAGTTTCCAAAATCTATAAAGAACTTATTAAACTCAACACCAAAGAAACAAACAATCCAATCATGAAATGGGCAAAAGACATGAAGAGAAATCTCACAGAGGAAGACATAGACATGGCCAACATGCACATGAGAAAATGCTCTGCATCACTTGCCATCAGGGAAATACAAATCAAAACCACAATGAGATACCACCTCACACCAGTGAGAATGGGGAAAATTAATAAGGCAGGAAACAACAAATGTTGGAGAGGATGTGGAGAAAAGGGAACCCTCTTACACTGTTGGTGGGAATGTGAACTGGTGCAGCCACTCTGGAAAACTGTGTGGAGGTTCCTCAAAGAATTAAAAATAGACCTGCCCTACGACCCAGCAATTGCACTGTTAGGGATTTACCCCGAAGATTCAGATGCAATGAAACGCCGGGGCACCTGCACCCCGATGTTTCTAGCAGCCATGTCCACAATAGCCAAACTGTGGAAGGAGCCTCGGTGCCCATCGAAAGATGAATGGATAAAGAAGATGTGGTTTATGTATACAATGGAATATTACTCAGCCATTAGAAACAACAAATACCCACCATTTGCTTCAACATGGATATAACTGGAGGGTATTATGCTGAGTGAAGTAAGTCAATCGGAGAAGGACAAACAGTGTATGTTCTCACTCATTTGGGGAATATGAATAATAGTGAAGGGGAATATAAGGGAAGGGAGAAGAAATGTGTGGGAGATATCAGAAAGGGACACAGAACATAAAGACTCCTAACTCTGGGAAACGAACTAGGGGTGGTGGAAGGGGAGGAGGGCGGGGGGTGGGGGTGAATGGGTGACGGGCACGGAGGGGGACACTTGACGGGATGAGCACTGGGTGTTATTCTGTATGTTGGTAAATTGAACACCAATAAAAATTAATTTATAAAAAAAATAAAATAAAATAAAATCAGAAGCTCTGCACCATTGTTTTCTTCTTCCCATTTTGGACTCTGCCATTTTCCTTAAAGAATGAGAGTCTACTGGAGGTATTTAAGGTCATTTTTATCATTTAGAACTGTGATGGAAACATATTGAGCACTCAATATGGATATGTTACTTGCACAATAGGATACAGGAAGAATAACAGAGATCTGAGCTACAGGGTTCTGATCTAAGCCAAAACACAGTAGAAACTAAACCTAGCAAGGCTTCAAAAGGAGGGGAAGCTATGTGAACATGAAAAAGAGATAAAATACACTTAAAAAACAAAAGATCTGTCCTAATCCTCTGCTCTGGAGAGAAAGCTTTCCATTCTCTAGTACTCATTTTCTTTACCCAAATGGTAAGGAAACTGGAGGGAAAAATTGCCTCAAAGATCCGCATTGTAATTCTAATATCCCATTCATATGCTCCTGCTACCTGACTAATCTTGACTTCTCTGTAGGCACTGGTCTCCAATTGACATGCAGTTACTAAAAGGAAATACTGAAGAAGCTGAATGAAAATAAATACACAAGTGATGAATAAATGACTTGATTCAAACAACATGGCAAATAAAATACTGAAAGGCCTGACTGGGAAACTGTATTTTCTCCAGTGTTTGAACCAAGCAGTTTTACTGAACACAGTGAGACATTTATCACACATCTCTTCTTCACTTCCTGCAATCTGAGCTTTATTTTTCTATAACAAATGAACACATCAATGATTATTCTTCTTATTACTTCCTTGTCTTTTGCAAAGATCTGATTATTCTGTTACTGCCTGTACCTGGGTAAGTGTTTATGGTAGAGTGTGTATGTATGTGTGTGCACATTACATTAAGATCTGTACGTTCTCATTCATTTGGGGAATATAAATAATAGTGAAAGGGAATATAAGGGAAGGGAGAAGAAGTGTGTGGGAAATACCAGAAAGGGAGACAGAACATAAAGACTCCTAACTCTGGGAAATGAACTAGGGGTGGTGGAAGGGGAGGAGGGCGGGGGGTGGGGGTGAATGGGTGATGGGCACTGAGGGGGACACCTGATGGTATGAGCACTGGGTGTTATTCTGTAAGTTCGCAAACTGTACACCAATAAAAAATAAATTTATTATTAAAAAGTTCTGTACAGGGATCCCTGGGTGGCGAAGCGGTTTAGTGCCTGCCTTTGGCCCAGGGCGCGATCCTGGAGACCCGGGATCGAATCCCACATCAGGCTCCCGGTGCATGGAGCCTGCTTCTCCCTCTGCCTGTGTCTCTGCCTCTCTCTCTCTCTGTGTGTGACTATCATAAATAAATAAAAATTTAAAAAAAAAAG
>NW_026574925.1:0-33992 GCF_905146905.1 Nyctereutes procyonoides | reverse complement strand
GATTAGAGCTCTCACTTATTGACTGCTAGGCGTCAGGTACTTTAAATACATTATCTCTAACCTTCACAAGAAACTTGCAAAATTATTATAACCAACTGTGGAGGCCAAGAAAATTAGGGCCTTTCAGGTTTAACATTGGCACAAGTACAGCCCATTGTAGCCTCGGTAGCCATCTCAGGCCACTGTGACCAGGCCACTGTGACCAGGTACTGAACTCTATCTTACCCTGGCTACAGGCAAAATCACAAAGCACGCCCTTATCGGAATAAGGAAGCAAGAGCTTGTGAGACCTCTTTACTGAAAATTCTCACACCCCTACCCTTACTGAAAAACCCCACCTTACCCCTAGACCAGCCCATAAAAACCCAGCTGTAACCCACCTCAGGGTCCAAGTCCCTGCTCCGCTGTATCGAGTATACTTGGACCCAAGCTCGAGCTTGTTAATAAACCCTCATGTACTTGCATCGGTGTCAGCTCCTTGGTGGTTTGCTCAGATTCTCAATCTTGGGCACAGCACAACATTTAGTTGATAATTTAACTATGGCTCACAATTATACAAGGCTAGAATTTGATTCTATAGTCCTGCACTTTTTTACTACGTGACATGGTCTTTCATTCCTGTCTGATATCCACCGCCTGTAGCACCTAAACATTTTTTTTTTTTTTTTGCGAAAGGAGGGCTATGTGAGTTTGCTGCATGAACACTGGCTCTAGGCTCAGTTCCAGCTGAGTGACTGATACTTACTACCCAGGACGTCAGTGCTGGCTATGAAGCTCAGCAATAGGAGCAGCCACATGCTTTTGGGAGCCATCGTCCTCTTCCCTGGAGAGCAGAAGAGACCTATGAGATTTCCCTCGAAGTTCCTGGATTCACCTGGATCTGTAATCTGAACACAGTGGGTGAAACTGACCCAGGAATTTAGATGCCAAATCACCTATGGAGGAAAAAAGGGTTTGTTTGTTTGTTTGTTTGTTTGTTTTTGGCTAAACTCAGATCATACAATAAAGGGAACTTCAAGCTAAATTTAGAGATTAGGAATATTTAATTTATGTCACCTGCAAAGCCTCTGGTCCAGCGCCAGAGAACTACCTGTACTGGGATGAATAGTTTAAAAGTCTGAATGAAGGCATTTGGTATATTGTGAAGAGCCTGCTCCTGCTATTTTCAGGAGAACCAACAAGCTTTCTCACAGATCAGGCAGTAATGGACTTTCTATAGAGTCAATTCAATCAAATCAAATCAGCCCAAGAGTGAATTTTTCTATGTTAGAACTAAAAGTGAATATGTGGTCCAATACCCATATTTCACAGATGAGAGGACCCAAGGTCTATGGGTATGAAGTGGTTTGCTCATTGGTACACAACTACAACTACATATTCTGACTTTAGGGCAACCCTCTGTCCTTTATGCTTAACTGATAACCACTTTTTTTAAAAAAAAGAAAATAACTTTCCCCATTACCAGACAGTACATGAATTATTAAGAAATCAGTGAATGAGGAGGGCACTTGATGGGATGAGCACTGGATATTATACTATATGTTAGCAAATCGAACCTCAATTAAAAGAAAATGGAGAAAGAATTAGATGAGAATCATGGCCCATTATCTTGGGTGGATACTGCTCACTATCTATCTTGGGTCAACTGCCTTTTCCTAAAACTGACTGCTTTCAGAAGACCTCTGAGGAGCCTGTTTGAGTAGCCTTCTTATTTTGTCCAATTCTGAATTGTTTTTAAATTTAAGGCTGAACTTCCTGGAAAAAAATTAAAAGGCAAAAAAATCAGTGAAAAACTGGAAGATAGGAAGTAAACTTTATCTCCCAGAGATAAACAATTTAGTGACCAGCTGATAGACGTCGTTCCATGTACATCTGTATATGTGTGCAGGTTTGTGTGCCATTTTATATAAACAGAGTCATAGAGTTTCTTTACCTGGTTTCATTTCTCTGAAACTGGTTGATTGTAATGAACCTTCTTCCCCTCACATAATTATTATGCAGTTTTGATTCCCTCTTTAGTATAAATACACACACACACAGGGTTGTGACTTCACAGAACATGCACACACATTGATACCCTTGGCTAAAATTCCCTCTGAATGGACTGTTCTGTACATTCCAGTAATAGCACACAGATAGCAATGCCAGTTCCCCCAAACCTCCAGGAACACCCAATTTGTCCAGTTTTTTTCTTGCTAATTTTGGCATAATAAACAAAACTCTCATTGTTTTGTTAGTATTTTTTAATATTAGTAATTAAATTATTTAAATTAATAATTTTTTAAAATGCTCAAAATATATAAAAATGAGCTGAACAATTTTTATATGATGATTAGCTTTTTAAATTTCTTTTGTAAATTTTTGGTTTATAGTTTTGCACATTTTTACTATTTGATTGCTATTTTTTTCCTCAGAAATCTGTAGGCCCTTCTTTGTGCATTTATTGCCTTTCATATATTACTAAGAATATTTCCCAGTTTGTATATTTCTTTTCATTTATATCTTTTGCCACAATGAAGATTTCAGTAATGGCTATATTTACCTTCTCCTTTATAACATTCTGAATTTATATAACAAAAACATGGTAATGATATATCAAATAAATAGGAAAATGATGATTTTTTAAAAAAGAATCAATGTTGGCACAATTAGATATCTGTCAATTTGGAAGGAAAAAAATGTTGGACCTCTGCTTCTTCATACTCAAAAATATAACTTCTAAATGGATTTAAGCCTTAAACATAAAGGTTTAATTTGAAATTTGCAAATTTTAAAGGTATATGTCTACTTTGGTATGATGGAGAAAGTTTTTGATTAATCCTGGAAACCCAGGAGATACCAAGAAAAAAAAATGACATATTTGATGACATTAAATGATTCAATAAAGGAGACACAGGCAAAAAAACAAAACAAAACAAAAACAGAAAACAAAAACAGGCCATTACCATCCACATAAGATTAAAATATCTACCCATATTCTGTTTTATTTTCATTCATCTGACATTTATTTTAGTGTAAGCATGCCATTGGGTCCAAGGTTTTTTCCCAAATGATTATGAGGATGAGGAATTCCTTGAATCCTACTTTGAGCATACCTTATGATCCAAAAATCAAAATATATATTCTGTCAAATAATAGATTGCTTAAGTGGAATGATGGAGCATAATATTTAAACTTTCCTAGACAATCTGAAGATTCGATCCCTACACAAGTCCGTGTGAGCGCTCTGACACAGTGTGAATAAAGAAGGAAACCAAATGGTGAAGAGACCCCTCCACCTTTTAACATCATTGCATTAACCCTGCACTTCTCTGATGAACCTCCCTTCTGAAGGTGATGGAGGTACTCTCAATGTCCTGCAATCCCCTTAAAACACAAACTGCAAGGACTTCTCCACCAAGCCAACTGTCTGAGGGAAGGGAGGTACAGCATCTTTTGGAATAATCTATAAGTGGATCTTAACACACTGGCATTCATTGAATGCTCACATGCCACCTAACCTAATTCTAACTAAGCTGCATTGTATATATTAACTTATTTTACCCATGAAGATACCATGTTCATTGAGATTAAGTAACTTTCACAGCTGCTAGATTTCATAGCCATGGTTTAACCTGATGCTGACACCAAATGCAACGCTGTTTATAATAAGGAAGAAAAGAAACGCATAGTTCAAATTAAAAAACACAGCAGCAAGAAGCATGACAAACATCATTAGACCCAAAGCTTGTAATTTCTGGCCCAATGAAGAGCTAGCAGAGGAAAACAAATGTTCAAAGAAAGCCTTCTCCCCTCAACTGGTAGAGAATTATCTGGTTGGCCCCCAAGGCTTTGAGAACCCCTACCTTCTTTGGTGTCCTGAGAAATCCCAGGGAGTTCCTGAGTTCTTAAATCTTCTTGATTCCAGAATTATATATGACCTTTGTTTGTCTGAATATTTATTTACTTACTCACCAGAGACAGAGGGAGAAAGAGGCAGAGACATAGGCAGAAGGAAAAGCAGGCTCCCCACAGGGAGCCCAATACAGGGCTCCATCTCAGATCCCAGGATCACACCCTGAGCCGAAGGCAGATGCTCAACTGCTGAGCCATGCAGGCATCCCTGTATGATCTTTGTTTTAATCATAAAGCAGTAATATTGCTTGAAGTAATAATCCATCCATAAAAGTCTTATCTGTAGTCAAAGAGAATGTGTGAGAGAAGGCTTGAGAATGAATCAAATAGCCAGAAGAATTCCTCCCTGTTTGTAAACAGCTTTTCCTTTCCATCTATCAAAACTGGCAACATCCTGTCATGTTAGAAGCCCATCTTCTCTCACTGTGTCTACTTTTTCTTCTGTCAATCTTTGTCATCTCTTTCTACTTCCCATTTCCTTTCTTTCTCCTCCCTTTCTATAAAGATGCCCCACTTCAACTCTGGAGAATCAGGATGTGTCTATATCTTTGTGGAAAAGATTTGCCACCAGGTAGGATGGAAGTTCTGCACACCTGTGGTGTACTTGAGGGGTCCAGATAGACTTTCCCCTTTAAGGCTCCAACCCTATCCCCCTCAGCATGCACCCCATTCCTCAAATATCTATTTCAGCTCCTTCTCTTTGTTCGTCAGGAACAGAGCACTGAAATCTTGTCCTACTGTAGAACAATTACATCAAAATAGCTTACATTGATATAATATTTTACCATAGAGTGTTTCTGTGAGATCCTAACAGACCCCTTGGGAGTTATGTAGGACATTTACCCTCATTTCACACTGAAGAAACTCAATGTTAAGAGATAGTAGAGAGTCTTCTCAGTCAGGTGTGTGATGTTGGTTAGTGATGGAGCTGGATGGTGACCTCAGGTCTTCCCCGTTTCCTGAATTACTCAGTCTTATCAGTGACAAATACCCACCATTTGCTTCAACGTGGATGGAACTGGAGGGTATTATGCTGAGTGAAGTAAGTCAATCGGAGAAGGACAAACAGTGTATGTTCTCATTCATTTGGGGAATATGAATAATAGTGAAAGGGAATATAAGGGAAGGGAGAAGAAATGTGTGGGAAATATCAGAAAGGGAGACAGAACATAAAGACTCCTAACTCTGGGAAATGAACTAGGGGTGGTGGAAGGGGAGGAGGGCGGGGGGTGGGGGTGAATGGGTGACGGGCACTGAAGGGGACACTTGACGGGATGAGCACTGGGTGTTATTCTGTATGTTGGTAAATTGAACTCCAATAAAAATTAATTTATAAAAAAAAAAAAAAGAAAGAAAGAAAATAGCCTGTTGGGCAACCCCGGCGGCGCAGCAGTTTAGCGCCGCCTGCAGCCTAGGGTGTGATCCTGAAGACCCGGGATGGAGTCCCACGTGGGGCTCCCTGCATGGAGCCTGCTTCTCCCTCTGCCTGTGTCTCTGCCTCTCTCTCTCTCTCTGTGTCTCTCATGAATAAATAAATAAATAAAATATTAAAAGAAAGAAAGAAAGAAAGAAAGAAAATAGCCTATTTAGAAAAGGCAACACTATTTCTTTCTCTAGTGTAGATAGCAAAAAAAAAATTTAAACTATGTTGAAAATATCAAAGATTATTCAACCTCAAAGGACAAGAACTTTAAGGCTGGGAAGGATAATGGTATTTCTCAAGTCCTGTGCTTCTGCTCCACCATCGATGAACCTGTGGCCGAGAGAAGCACCGTGAGTGATTCAGTACAGAGCTAGTTCGGAGTGAAGCTGGTGTCAGAAACTGGGCTTTCTTCCTCTCAGCCCAGAGTTCTTTTTACAGTGCTACTTGAGTTTTTCCATTGGCTTTTTCTAGCCTGTGTATACAGGACAGGAGAAAGTCATGTTTCTATCATGCCCAAAGTGTATTTTTTAGAGAACCTCTGCCTTTCTGATGATGCTTTGGAGAAAGAACACAAGGCCTGGGTTTTGATGTATGTTGGTTCAGGTCCTAATTCTGTTACCTACTCTCTCTCTAACATAAGGTATGCTCCTGAACCTTTCTGAGCCTCAGTTTCCAAACTGTATGTGATGGGAAATCACCAGATGAATTTTGTTTTCTTTTGTTTTTTTTTATAATAAATTTATTTTTTATTGGTGTTCAATTTGCCAACATACAGAATAACACCCAGTGCTCATCCCGTCAAGTGCCCCTCTCAGTGCCCATCACCCATTCACCCCCACCCCCCGCCCTCCTCCCCTTCCACCACCCCTAGTTCGTTTCCCAGAGTCAGGAGTCTTTATGTCCCTTTCTGATATTTCCCACACATTTCTTCTCCCTTCCCTTCTCCCTTCCCTTATATTCCCTTCACTATTATTTATATTCTCCAAATGAATGAGAACATACACTGTTTGTCCTTCTCCGATTGACTTACTTCACTCAGCATAATACCCTCCAGTTCCATCCATGTCCATCAAATGGTGGGTATTTGTCGTTTCTAATGGCTAATATTCCTTTGTATACAAAAACCACATCTTCCTTATCCACTCATCTTTCAATGGACACCGAGGCTCCTTCCAGTTTGGCTATTGTGGACATTGCTGCTAGAAACATCGGGATGCAGGTGTCCTGGCGTTTCATTGCATCTGAATCTTTGGGGTAAATCCCCAACAGTGCAATTGCTGGGTCGTAGGGCAGGTCTATTTTTAACTCTTTGAGGAACCTCCACACAGTTTTCCAGAGTGGCTGCACCAGTTCACATTCCCACCAACAGTGCAAGAGGGTTCCCATTTCTCCGCATCCTCTCCAACATTTGTGGTTTCCTGCCTTGTTAATTTTCTCCATTCTCACTGGTGTGAGGTGGTATCTCATTGTGGTTTTGATTTGTATTTCCCTGATGGCAAGTGATGCGGAGCATTTTCTCATGTGCGTGTTGGCCATGTCTATGTCTTCCTCTGTGAGATTTCTGTTCATGTCTTTTGCCCATTTCATGATTGGATTGTTTGTTTCTTTGGTGTTGAGCTTAATAAGTTCTTTATATATCTTGGAAACTAGCCCTTTATCTGATATGTCATTTGCAAATATCTTCTCCCATTCTGTAGGTTGTCTTAGTTTTGCTGACTGTATCCTTTGCTGTGCAAAAGCTTCTTATCTTGGTGAAGTCCCAATAGTTCATTTTTGCTTTTGTTTCTTTCGCCTTCGTGGATGTATCTTGCAAGAAGTTACTGTGGCTGAGTTCAAAAAGGGTGTTGCCTGTGTTCTCCTCTAGGATTTTGATGGAATCTTGTCTCACATTTAGATCTTTCATCCATTTTGAGTTTGCCTTTGTGTATGGTGAAAGAGAGTGGTCTAGGTTCATTCTTCTGCATGTGGAAGTCCAATTTTCCCACCACCATTTATTGAAGAGACTGTCTTTCTTCCAGTGGATAGTCTTTCCTCCTTTATAGAATATTAGTTGACCATAAAGTTTGGGGTCCACTTCTGGGTTCTCTATTCTGTCCCATTGATCTATGTGTCTGTTTTTGTGCCAGTACCACACTGTCTTGATGACCACAGCTTTGTAGTACAACCTGAAATCTGGCATTGTGATGCTCCCAGATATGGTTTTCTTTTGTAAAATTCCCCTGGCTATTCGGGGTCTTTTCTGATTCCACACAAATCTTAAAATAATTTGTTCTAACTCTCTGAAGAAAGTCCATGGTATTTTGATAGGGATTGCATTAAACGTGTAAATTGCCCTGGGTAACATGGAGATTTTCACAATATTAATTCTGCCAATCCATGAGCATGGAATATTTTTCCATCTCTTTGTGTCTTCCTCAATTTCTTTCAGAAGTGTTCTGTAGTTTTTAGGGTATAGATCCTTTACCTCTTTGGTTAGGTTTATTCCTAGGTATCTTATGCTTTTGGGTGCAATTGTAAATGGGATTGACTCCTTAATTTCTCTTTCTTCAGCCTCATTGTTAGTGTATAGAAATGCTACTGACTTCTGGGCATTGATTTTGTATCCTGCCATGCTACCAAATTGCTGTATGAGTTCTAGCAATCTTGGGGAGGAGTCTTTTGGGTTTTCTGTGTAGAGTATCATGTCATAGGCGAAGAGGGAGAGTTTGACTTCTTCTTTGACAATTTGAATGCCTTTAATGCCTTTTTGTTGTCTGATTGCTGAGGCTAGGACTTCCAGTACTATGTAGAATAGCAGTGGTGAGAGTGGACATCCCTGTCTTGTTCCTGATCTTAGGGAAAGGCTCCCAGTGCTTCCCCATTGAGAATGATATTTGCTGTGGGCTTTTCCTAGATGGCTTTTAAGATGTAAAGGAATGTTCCCTCTATCCCTACACTCTGAAGAGTTTTGATCAGGAATGGATGCTGTATTTTGTCAAATGCTTTCTCTGCATCTATTGAGAGGATCATATGTTTCTTGGTTTTTCTCTTGCTGATATGATGAATCACATTGATTGTTTTACGAGTGTTGAACCAGCCTTGTGTCCCGGGGATAAATCCTACTTGGTCATGGTGAATAATTTTCTTAATGGATTGTTGGATCCTATTGGCTAGTATCTTGCTGAGAATGTGTTCATCAGGGATATTGGTCTGTAATTCTCCTTTTTGGTGGGGTCTTTGTCTGGTTTTGGAATTAAGGTGATGCTGGCCTCATAGAATGAATTTGGAAGTACTCCATCTCTTTCTATCTTTCCAAACAGCTTTAGTAGAATAGGTATGGTTTCTTCTTTAAACGTTTGATAGAATTCCCCAGGGAAGCCATCTGGCCCTGGACTTTTGTGTCTTGGGAGGTTTTTGATGACTGCTTCAATTTCCTCCCTGGTTATTGGCCTGTTCAGGTTTTCTATTTCTTCCTGTTCCAGTTTTGGCAGTTTGTGGCTTTCCAGAAATGCGTCCATTTCTTCTAGATCGCCTAATTTATTGGCATATAGCTGTTTTTAAAATCGTTTGTATTTCCTTGGTGTTGGTAGTGACTCTCCTTTCTCATTCATGATTTTATTAATTTGAGTCTTCTCTCTCTTCTTTTTAATAAGGCTGGCTAATGGTTTATCTATCTTATTAATTCTTTCAAAGAACCAACTCCTGGTTTTGTTGATCTGTTCCACAGTTCTTCTGGTCTCGATTTCATTGAGTTCTGCTCGAATCTTAATTAACTCTCTTCTTCTGCTGGGCGTAGGATCTATTTGCTGTTTTTTCTCTAGCTCCTTTATGTGTAAGGTTAGCTTTTGTATTTGAGTTCTTTCCAGTTTTTGAATGGATGCTTGTATTGCGATGTATTTCCCCCTCAGGACTGCCTTTGCTGCATCCCAAAGATTTTTGAACGGTTGTATCTTCATTCTCATTAGTTTCCATGAATCTTTTTAATTCTTCCAATTTTTTATACTACTTATTAAACACAGCCTTTCTCTGTAGCCAGCTAGATGGGAATCATTATTGCTTCATGACACAACAAAGAACAAAGATATTAATTCAAAGCCTTTTAAGTTCAAAAGCACTGGTCCAGATGCAAGAGAGCAAAGTTTTGATAAAATATATGTTTAGGTAGATTTCCCAACCCTCACTCTGCTAGCTTCATGTCACAATATAAAGTCTTGAGATGAGAAAGGGAAGAGAGGGAGGTGAGAAAAAAGAATTAGAGGCTCTAGAACTTGAAGAGGTCTTCCACTGAATCCCCGCATTAGTTAGTTCCAAAAGTGGATGTTGATGAAACCATCATAAAACTTTGGAATATAAGAACACAGAGGACTCAGGAAATATCTAAATTGCAAAGCACCACTGAATTCTGAATAGAATTATTTGAAAAATTTCTATATATGGACACATCATATATGAAATTTAGAGAAACCTAAAACTGCGAATCAGCAACAATTACCTCCAAAACCAGGATCAGGGGCACCTGAGTGACACAGTAGTTAAGCATCTGCCTTTGGCTCAATCATGATCTCAGGGTCCTGCGATCAAGCCCCTTGCTGGGCTCCTGCTCTCATGGAGCCTGCTTCTCCCTCTCCTCCCTGCTTGTTGCTCTCTGTCTCACTCTCTCTCTCTCTCTCTCTCTCAAAAAAAAAAAATAAATAGATAAAAACTTTTTAAAAAGTAACACACACACACAAAAAAAACCAAACTAGGATGAGAATAGCACCATACCAGGGTAATAAGAATGAGAGGAAAATAAATAAACAAATAAAATATACAAATAATAAACATAAAATAAAAATAAATAAAAAATGTGAAGGGAAACAAATTTCCATCTGGAAATCTTTACTAGCTAACTAGCCATTGAGAGAGGAGCACGAAATTAAGACACATGAAGATTATAATAACTTACAAAGCTTATTGTCCATAGTTTTTACTGAAATTACTGCTCAAGCATGTAATTACGCAAAAAATAAAATAATCCCGGAAGAAAAGAATGTGAGACAATATAGAGATGAGTTTTGATGTTAAAAAGAATTATGTTTAGAATAAGATTCATAGTGACTTTTCTTTTTTCTTGTTAATACAAGTGGGGTCTAAAATACTAGACCACAACAAGAATTAGAGTTTGGAATGAAATTAAAATTTCATTTCTAAGGTCTGATGCTAATTAAATTTTACTTTATTAGAAAATTTTCATTTAAGGGGCATGAATAATGCCATTGGTTAATTTCTGAATCTTGGTTTCAGCTAAGGTCATGATCTCAGGGTCATGAGTACAGAAGTCTGCTAAGGTTTCTCTCTCCCTCTCCGTCTACTCTTCCCCTTCTCTCTCTCTCTCAAATAAATAAATCTTTAAAGAAAAAAAGAGAAATTTCTCATTTGAGTATGTGTATTTCCAGAATACTATTTGTATAACACGAACTCGATGTTGTTCCATTTATGAGGAAATACTAAAATAGAGACCCACCTCCATCCAAATTTTGGGGACAGCAGGAAAGCTCTTCCTGGTCTTAGCCTCTTCTGTTCCTCTAGCCTCTAGCACCGGTGCTCCATTCACTCACCTCTGAGCTCCATTAGCATTCCCCTGTCAGTGTTTCCTGGAAATCATACAAGGTCATGCCTCCATGCCTTTTTCTGTGTCGTTCTCCTTTTTTGCAATACTCTTCTTCTCTTTGGTCATGTTTATTTGTCTTTTAATTAATTAGTTCAATAACTGTTGAATGTTATTAAGTGCAAGGATCTGGGGTGAGGGAATAAATATAATGGGGAAGACAATAAGAGGTAAGAAAAAGAGAACCAACCTAGTTCCCAGCTCAGCATGGTTTGGTTCATGACTTGAAGCTTTTCCTTACTCTATTCTCAGACAGCAAAGATACCACTCTTATGCTCACATACCACATGCTTATATTTAAATTCTGTTTTCTGCCTGTCTTCCTAATAAATCTCTATGCTGCTTCAGCTCTGAGATCATGCTTACCTCATCTCCACAACCTTATGCTCAGGAAGTTTTAGTGCTGATCTGACCAGCAACCTCAGAAACACTAGCTGCTTCCAGACCAGCCTCTTTTCTTCTTAGGTGCTTCCTTCTGGAGGACAAGCAGGCTCACTCATACCTTTCTTTTTCCCGTAAACAAAAACTGTTGTTGTTTTTTTTAAACATTCACCTCTTTCTCAGAGGGAAATGTCTTCTTTCCCCTTTTGGAAGGATTCATGCTCTAAACCTGCTTGAAGCACTTTGCCTTCATCTATGTAGTGATTCTACCTTACTTCCTAAAAGTCTTCCCCAAGGAGAAACATATACATTCATATACCTCTATAGATAGATGGTACATTTTGAAAAGATGAGAGTGGTTAAGAATGCTTAGACCAAATTGAATTTTCTGATGGAAAATGAAAATGTGATCTCTTGACATGTTTTCACAAATATTCTATAAGTTCTTGCCAATTCATGGCCCACTAACACAACTGCCCCAAAGGATGGGATGTATTCTAATCTGTGGTTTATCAATGCAGCAGCCACTAACCAACCATATATGGCCATCAAGCATTTGGAATATGGCTAGTATGAATGAGAAGTTGAATTTTAAATTTAATATAATTTTTGTCAACTATATTTAAATTTAAACACCTGATGTGGTTAGTGGCCACCATATTGGATAAGTGAAACCAAGAAGATGAGAGCAGATTTCTTACAGAAACAGATCAATGTGAAACAAAAGCGAAATTGTTTCTATTTTTGAGGAAGCTTAGAGACAGAGAAAAACTTTTTGGAAATAAGTCCAGAGAACTTGAAGGAATTATGGGGCATTTGTGGGGAAAACTGTACAGCTTAGATTTGAGTCAAATTCAATTTGATCTCCAAGCTGACACCTAGGTTATGCTTTAGTAAAGAATCTTTGTCATATCAGTTTCCTGACTCTACTTTCCCTGATTGAAGCTTAGATGGCAGTGAGCCCTCTGCCTTCCTCTTCAAATGACTGAAGAATTCCATTTTGAGTCAAAGAGTAGAGCTTCTCACTGCTTCTTCTTTTGAAGTCAAGGATAGATTGCCTCCAACTTTGGTATGACAGCAACTCATTTTGCACCCATTTTAACTAATGAAAAGTTTCTACTTTACTCTCTCTTGATGTCTAATGGAAGCTTTTTGAAAGGGTCAATTATTTTGACATCTAAACATCTGAATACCATCAGGTCAACATGAGAAAGGAACCTCAGCTAGGCAGGGGCAGCAGGGTGGGGAGCGCCTAATGGAATGATCAGTGTGAGAAAGAAAATCAAAGTGTGAGAAAGCATCAAAGAAAAATGATTTAGGGGAAAAAAGAAGTCTGGTAGAGGGATTTGAGAAAAACATGAAGTGACTATATAAGAAGGGAAATCTTGAAATTTTTTTCCCAATTCTAAATCTTAAGAAAACAGCATAAACTACTTATTGTTTTTAAAACTATAGAGGAGTCCCTCCTTGCCCTCTTAGGGTAGAAATTTTAGTTATGGACTTAATCCTTTTATATTTGGCAGAGATATTGACCATGAACACTGCTGCAGGGAAGCCCTGCAACATCCCATGATACTGAATCAAATCCTCTCAGCAGGAGAGATGAAATGAGTCTCATTAGGAGGTGTTCATTAACTTTTACAGCTAGTCTGGAGAGACTCTTGCTGTGAGGATAAGTGAGTTGGTGCCCCCTCACTCAGTCCTGAAGACCGGTGGCATCGAGTAATCTCCCCATGTTCATATTTCCTGGGAAATCTACTATCTGTATCTGTGGAAAGCTCTACCAGCTAGAATGCATCAGTTGATTTGCCCAAGAGGCACAAGGGAAGTTATGCCACAGAGATCAAATTGAAAATTGTATACACAACTAGCTCTCTTCTTCATTCTTCAGTACTTTCAACCCAGGCTTTCTCTCCTCCAGGAACACTGATCTAAGCCTGCCCCTTCTCTGTAGTAACATTCCTCTTGTGTAGAAATAATTTGTTTATGGACTTGTTGCTCTCAACAGAGTGCCACTTCTCAAGCACGGGGATGTGACTTTCCAATCTCCATATCTGGCACTTAGATGGTGCACAAAATGTGTTTCCTGGACCAAACTCAATATATTGAAATGACCGGGACAGTGCTTGACACAAAGATACACAACATATGTTATCTTCCATCTTCTATACTTTCTTCTAAAAATTTCTACTGACTTGATTGGCCTTATCATCTGAAGAAAAAAAAATACGTATTCTACAGATGCATATATGGAGGTGTGAAAAGATTGTTATAATACCAGGCCCTACAATTCACTCAGGAACTGTTGTCTTCAAAGACATTCCCTCGATGAACAAATTGGGGTGGAAAGTAAGACCCTAAGAATATTGATTAGCAGGATGGAAGCATAAGACATATATCAAAATAGTTCTGCTTTTGAGCAATAAACATGAAATTTGGTGTCAGGGGGCAAAAAGATAGGTGAGGGGAGTGTGAGAGAAGAGACAGAGGGGTAGTGAGGCATTTTGGTGTGCCCAGAAGATTTTTAAAGACATGTATGTCTAATATTCAACCCAATCTTTTTAAACTACTATCTAAACTACTCTACATTTCTCCAAGAGCTTTATAAATTCTATCATACTCACAGAGACCTTACCGGACTAGAGGTTTGGTTTGCTTTTATGTTTATATTAGGATTTCACCATATAATATTAATAGGAAATTACAGTATTATGTGCAGACTGTGATCTCATTTTTGTAAAAGAACTAAGCTGTATAGGTATTTATGTATGTATGTATTTATGTGCCTGGAAAAAACATGCAAACCACATTTCTCTGTGATTACCCTGGAGAATGAAGTGGAAATGGGAAAAGGGAAGATATTTCACTCTTTATGTAATTCTGCATTATTTCAAATGGTCAATAGCATATGATTTAGGGTCACTCATTTAACTCCTCATTTCATTTTGGATTCTGGCAGCTTCAAAACTTCTTCCCTCCTTACTTTCCTTTTTTCATTCCTTCCCTTCTTCTTCAAGTCATTATATTTCCACTATACTATCCACTTGTTTCTTGTCTGTTGGGTCTTGCCATATCACATCTTCAAGATGAGCAGGTGAAAATGTATTCCTCTTATTGACAAATGCCTTGTTTGTGTTTTGTTTTGCATTTGAAGATTTTTTTTAATGATGATGTTACTTTATTAGATTTCATGCATACATCTTACATATTGAGCTTGAAGGATTTTTAAAAATCTATACAGCTGGGATCCCTGGGTGGCGCAGTGGTTTGGCGCCTGCATTTGGCCCAGGGCGTGATTCTGGAGACGCGGGATCGAATCCCGCGTCGGGCTCCCGGTGCATGGAGCCTGCTTCTCCCTCTGCCTGTGTCTCTGCCTCTATCATGAATAAATAAATAAAATCTTTAAAAAAAATCTATAACAATAACCCTGATCAGGATACACAACATTTCCATCATCTGGGTAATTCCTCCCTGCACCGCCCCCTGCCCCCCACTAAAGTAATAACTATTCTGACTTCCATCACCACAGATTAGTCTTGCTTTTTTTAACTTTTTTTTAACTTTATGTAATTGTTTTTCTGAATTGTTTCGCTTGACATAAATGTTTTTGTGTTTCTTCCACATTGCCTGTATTAATAATTTGCTCTTTCTAATGCCTGGTAGCATTCCATTGCATAAATATAGTGCAGGTCATTGTTGTTCTGATTCCTCATTCTTGGTTGATGCACATTTTAGCTATTTTCAGCTTCTGACTAAAGTTGCTATGAACATTGTTAGCCTCTTGACAGATATATGTTTTCATTCCAGGAGTAGGAGTGGGATTGCTGGCTCATGGGATGGGTATGTATTTACATTTGTTAGAAAGTGAAAAAACTTTCCCATCTTACACTCCCAATGGCAATGTGCAAGAGTTCCAAGTGCTCCAAATCCTCAATAACGTTTGGCTATTGTTAGTCTTTTAATACTTTCATCCTAAATCAAAAAGTACAATACTACTTCCTGTGCTGTGATTTATCACAGATTAAGGGATTAAAAACCACACAAAGAAAATGACTCAGATCTTAATGAGAAGAGAATTCATATGTGGGAGAATCAGTAGTCCTTTCTGGACCTCTTAAGTATCTCCAGAATAATAGCATTGGAGTGGATGATTTCTGAGGCATTTCTAACTCAGGTAATGGATTTGGAGGAAGGCAGGTCAGTGTAGTTGTCAGTGCATGGCCTTTGGCGTCAAGATTCAGGTTCTTGCTGGACTCTGCCACGGGTCAGCTGGAGGGCTTTGGGTAGATATTTAGGCTCAAAAATACTCTATTTTCTTGCTAATAAAATTAGATATGAATTGTACATCTATCACAGGAAAGTTTTAAATATTAAATAAGATAATGAACGCAAGGTGTTTTGCATAATACACAGTGAAGACTTACTAAATAACAGATTATAAAACATGGATATTTTCTGTAGGCATGCTGACAACACTGACTCCATCTTTAGCATTCCTTCTTGTCTCCCCTCTGGTGCACAGATGATGCCACTTTAGATAACTCCTCTGCGACCTTACCACCACACCCCTTGCTCTATAAAAGCTGTGGCTTGAGGTCCAAATGGGGCAGAGAGTAGAGCAGAGAATGGCCTCACACTGCTTGGATCACCTGCCCATCTTCTACCCCCTGTCAGTAAGCTACCCCAAATAAAACTACATAAATGGTATGGATGGATGCCTTGCTTCATTTTTTGGTCATCTTAAATTAATTTTAAATTTCAGAACTTCTATCAGTGGAATTAAAGAATATACATTCTTTTGTGCATGGTTTCTTTTGCTCAATAAAATATGTTTGAAATTCATCCATGTTGGGTTTGTTTGTATGTTTTTTTATAGATTTTATGTATTTATTTTAGAGAGAGAGCACACACATGTGTGAGCTAGGAGGGGCAGAGGGGGAGAAGAAGAAAGAGTCAGAAGCAGACTCCCCACTGATTATAGAGCCGATTTGGGGCTTGATCTCACAACTCTCAGATCGTGACCTGAGCCAAACTAAGAGTCAGATGCTTAGCCAACTGAGCCACCCAGACGCCCCTTAACCACATTGTTTTGTGTGTCAGTAATTTGTTCCTTTTTTATTGTTCTTTTTAATATGCCACAGAATGAATATATCACAGTTTATTCATCCTGTTGATAGGTACCTGAACATTTCCAGTGTTTACTTTTATAATATTAAAGTTGCTGTGAAGATTCATGTATGATGTCATTTTGTGAACATGTTCTAATTTCTCTTGGGTAAATATCTTGGAAATATTGAGTCATAGAATAGGAAGTTGCTCAGTTTTATAAGAATTTGCCAGACTTGCCTCCAAGTGATTAAATCATATTACATCAATTATGTATGAGAAGGGAGAAAGTTTTGCTACTTCCAAAGGGATTTTTCTAACTAAGGACATCGCTGATGACTTCAGGAGCATGAGTATGGGATACAGAAACACTGCCACCACCATCACATGAGGCTATAGGAAGTAGGTTTATTGTGTAAGAAATCCTAAGACTTGCATGAGTTCTTGTCAGACCACATAGGGTACTCAACTGATTAGGGCACGGGAGGCCTTGGGATCACTGGGAGGGAAGTGGCCCATGGTAAGTCATTATGCCTCTGCCTACCTGGCAGGTAAATACATTCTTTGTCCCTTCTTGATGACTCCTAAAGATAAGGATAGTCAAAGAAAATAATATCACATCTGGAAAAACCCAGATCTTAGTAGAATTTAAAAGAGAGTAATGCAAGGTAAATGCCAAGAAGCAGCCAGTGGGCATCAAATTTGAGTCTGTGGATCAAGGTAAGGAGTCAAATACACAAGTTTTTTCAGAAGTCACTAGTTGTTTTTCCTGAGTAGAGATGGGTTTGCATTTCTACCTGAGGTAACCCATTTGCTTTGCATTTCTACCTGAGGTAACCCATATGCTTCTTCATTCCTCTTTGAATGATGATGTCCCTTATTCAATAATTCCCTAAACATTCTTTAGATAAGGATTTTATGAGCACTCTTCAAAGGAGTCAGCCTTAAATTAACTAATTTTATGGTTTTATTGCAAAGTCTTGCCTGCACTTCCTTTTTAGGATGACATAATTTATAATGCACAAACTTGCTATCTCCTCCCTTTATGTACACATCAAATGAGGAAACAATTGTCCATAACACAGATAGTCATAGAGTTGGTTCGATGTTTGTGAGTACAGTTACATAGAAGCCTCTTATCTGAAATAGCCCTAGGAGTGCTTGGACATGAGAGATATAAGATGTTCAGCTGGATACTTTAGGATATGTCCTTCCAAAAGCAAAATAGTTAAAAAAAACAAACAAAGAGAATTACAGGATGTCAGAGCCAGAGGAGAACATGGAGGTTATTGATACTTCCTCCTCATCTTAGAGAGAGTAGAATGAAACAGGAATAAGCCTAACTTCTGTGCTCACAATTCATTGGAAATTGCTACAATTAAGATTCTGTTTACGATGGAGAAATCCATTCCAGCCAGCTCAAATTCAAGTGGGCTTATTGAAAGGATAAAGAAGCATCTTGCAGAAACAAAGCAGGCCTAGTCGTGGGCTCTGCCTGGGGAAATGAGGGGCCCTTAATTAGTGGTTGATGCAGCTACTGGCTCTGGGATCATGTGGTCTGTGGTGCCCTTTGGGTATCTATTCTACTCTCTTGTTTCTTTCATCATCCTGACTTTGTGTATTTGTCAGCACAAAACTGAACACTGCTGCCCCAACCCCAACCTGACCCTTTAAGTCAAATTTTAAAAGTGTGAAATGGCTGGCAATTGAAATCCCAATATTTTGACTCCCGGTTTAGTGATGCACGCTGAACTTTCTCTTCTAAACATGAGCACAGACAGGGAAGGAGCTTAGCCTCAGTTTTCTCATCACTAGGATAGGAATAATAATGTTTCTACTCTGCAAAGTTGCTGTGGTGATTAAATCCATTTGGTACATGTCAAATGCCTAGAACAATGTCTAGAAACATGATGCTGCTGATACTAATGTTCTTAGCTGGTTTTTCCCTTCTGCTCAACACCTTTACCACTGGCCCCCAGATCCAATCTCCATACATCTCTGTCCTGCTCTGTCCTCTTCAGAATGCACACCCTGGGCTCTCTTGTTGACAGGCTCCCAGTTAAGTCTGGCCAATGAGAGGCACCAGAAGAAGCCTGGAAAGTGAGAGTAGAGAGAGGTCAGTATTACCCTTCCTACCCTCCCTGCACTGACACTGAGAATCTGGTAGTACTTGCATCCTTCCATGACTTGTGTGACCCCTCTTCCACAGTCCTCATTCTCAGGAGCTCAGTGTAGCTGTATTTCTCTCATTTCCTTGCCTCCCACAAACAAAGGTCCAGAAGACATCTCTTCATCAAGACTTAAAGAAGTGCATGGTAAGAAAAACACTGGCAAACAGGAAAAGGCCTTGTGGTGTGTCCTCTGCAGGCTGCTGCTAATGGTGGGAGATGTTGCCATGGATTTGGCTTCCTGATGTTCGTGGGAATCATAGGGTCTTAGAGAAGTAGAGGACAGGTGGTGGCACTTAACCATCTAGAGAAAAGATGGGAATAATTACTCTGGGGGTAGGGACAAATTCTGGTGACGATTCATCATCTTGGGGTGCCTGGAAGTGAAATAGATGAGAAGCCTACTAAGAAATTGTTTGACTTACATAATAATTAGAAAAATGCTAGTTTGAGGCAACAAAGATCTGACTGAGTCACCATAGTGGGAATGCATGACCTTGCTTGCAGTCCTTAGACCTGGAGCTCCTTGACTGAGACAGGACTGAGTCTCTTTGAGGAAGAATGACCCTGCAAAGCAGCCATGAGTTGATGCTATAAATCTTCTCCAGGCCTTCCCTAGGGAGACTGCGGCATTTCCTGATGTCCTATGGTTTGCAGCATCTTTTCATGTAATCACTGTGTTTATATATCTGCCTCTGTGTAGTATGGGTTGAAATATTTGAGCCATCTTTAATTGAGTTGTTTGTCTTCTTATTGCTGAATTAGTAGGAGATTTTGTATAATTACAATACAAATTACTTTCCAGATATATGTATTGTGAATATTATCTATCGCTTGCCTTTTCATTGTCTTGATGGAATCTTTCAAACATCAGAAGTTTTAACTTATGGTGATGTTCTATTTCATTTTATTTCAATGGCTTCTCCTTTTTGTTTCCAAAATAAGGAATTATTGCTTAATTGAAGTCATAAAGATTTTGTCCTTAGTTTTCCTTCAGACATTTATAGTTTTAGCTTTCATACTTAATGAAGGAAAGAGGAAGTTATTTAAAAATTGGTACTGTTAGTATCCTCAGAGAGATTTGAGAAGCAATCACACCAATCCAACAGGAGCAGAGTGCTATGAAAAAAGAAACACCCAGACATGAAATGCAACAAAAACTTCAAGAGAAGCATAGAATATTCATTCTACTAATAACCAACTCAGTTCTTAAGACTTACTATGTTCTCTTCCCAATGTCTGGCATGTGTTCATTCATTTATGCTTCTCCACGACCTTTAGAGAATGGTGCCATTAATCTTTATTTCACAAAGGACAAAATAAGGGATGAAAACCTTATGTAACTTCCCTACATCATACAACTAGCAAGTAACAAGGACTGAATGACATAAGAGACATGGTTGAACAAGAAATCAGTGAGCTGAGAGGTCAAGCTGAGATCTTTGTCTAAATACAGCACAGATAACAACTCCTGTTCTGAGGAAAAAAGAAGTACAGAAGGAGGGCCCAGGAATTAAATAAGCAAGAATAGGAGTTCTAAAGGAAGAAAAGAAGACATTGGAGGAATACAGACAACATAATGTAAGAAATTACACAAATGGGTACACCTGGGTGGCTCAGGGGTAGAGTGCCTCCCTTTGGACCAGGGCATGATCCTGGAGTCCTGGGATCGAGTCCCACGTAGGGCTCCCTGCATGGAGCCTGCTTCTCTCTCTGCTTAGGTCTCTGCCTCTCTCTGTGTCTCTCATGAATAAATAAATAAAATCTTAAAAAAAAGAAATTACATAAATGTACGAAAATTTCTCTGGCTAGTCTTCAGATACAAAGGATCTATCAAAACGTTCAAGGAAAACTTAAAATACACGCATACAGGGGCACCTGGGTGGCAAGGCCAGTTGAGCATCTGACTATTTTGCTCTGGTCATGAGACTGAGCCCTGCATCCGGCTCCACATTGAGCATGGAGTCTACTTAAGATTCTCTCTCCCTCTGCACCCACCCCCCCCCATCTCTCTCTCTCTCTTTCTCTTTTTCTCTCTCTAAAGAATAAATAAATAAATCTTTAAAAACACATGCATGCACACGCACACACCTGGGTGCACCCTGATGAAAACTCAAATTTTAAAATGTTCCATTAAAGAGAAGAAAGCATTGTACTCAAAGTAAAATATGAATCCACAAATGTGGTACATGTGAGTAATAAAGAAAAACAATGAGTAAGATCATATTGCATTGTAAAACTTCCTGTTGATGATAGAGTTGTGAATTTGATTACAAATTTTTTAAAAGTGAGAGATTCATAAATTAGAAGGTGCATAAATAATCTTTTTTAAAAAAGATTTTATGTATTTATTCATGAGAGACACAGAGAGAGAGAGACAGAGAGGCAGAGACACATGCAGAGGAAGAAGCAGGTTCCATGCAGGGATCCTGACATGGGACTCAATCCCGGGTCTCCAGGATCAGGCCCTGGGCTGAAGGTGGCACTAAACCGCTGAGCCACCTGGGCTGCCCTTAATAACCTTTTAACAAAAGTTCTAGCTGATGTCAACAGAACTTGGAAGATGGCAAGGGAACTGTAAACCAAGAAATTATTGTGTAGGAAAGCTGTGCTCTCCCAAGGCAAACTTCAAAGTCCAAAAAGCATTAGAAACCATGTTAAAGGGAAATCTAAGTTAGCCATATCTAGAGTTTCAGCGACGCATTGTTTTTTTTAAGCAAGTGTCAGAATGTGAGCACATATCAATTGGTGCAGTGTCTTTCCCTTGCTGTTTTCCTGATAATGTCTGAACACACGCATGCCCTCAGTACCACACATGTTTAACAGCACAGGAAGATCTGGCCCAGAGCAGTCTTCAAACAAATATGTCATTGTTTCTGAGCACAGACTGATTCTTGGTGAGGTAGCAAAATGTCCCAGGCAAGGGGCGGGCCAGCCCATGGCACTCTCACAGAAGCCACAGAAAAAGGAAGACTAATCAGTGTGTCCATGCAGAGATAATCCTGATCTGACTTGCTATGGGTCTGTTAGTCTCAAAAAAAAAACAAAAAAAAAAAAACAAAACCACATTTCTAATGTGCGTTTAACATGTTGTTCGCATAGGTAGGTAAATGCCAATCAGATAAGACTGCCCTGCTTTCCAATAACCCAATTATCCAACCAGAGTGCTCCTGAAGACTGTCCCAGTAAGCACAGCTTCACAAAATTGAAGAAGAAGTGAAAAGATCTATGACCAAACACTCTGGATCAAAGCATAATTCTGAGGCTCAAAAATATCACCAAAGTAGCATGAGGCAATGCAGAGACCAGGCGCCAGAAAAGAAGTTGTTGTTGGTCTCTACAACTCTAATGACCCCTCTTGTTCATCCCAGATGCTCTCTCATTTTCTTCCCAAACCGTCTGCACAGCCCAGGGTCTTGTCGCCTGTTGTCCTTGTGCTCTGGCCACTCTTCTGAGGCTCAACTGTAGAACAGCTCCTGGTATGGGCCACCCTCCCCTGCACAACCCTGTCCTGCTGCCTTACCCTATCCTGAGCTGTCCTCTCCTGACCTGCACTGGGCCCTGCACTACCCATAGCCCATTGACACTGGGTTGAGCCGCTGGAGATTTCCATTGGCCCAGCTCCCCTGCATTGGTCCCTCTGGCAGCTATGGAGCTGGCCACTGTGGGTCATGCTGGGCCCTGGGCTTGCACTCAGGATGGAGGCCAACAGGGACCTCCTTGGCCCAAGATCACTCAATTCTAACATTCACCTGCTGGCCATCTACACTGTCCAAGTTCCTGGGACAGGATTTTAATGTCCATCCCAAGTGGGGCTTTGACTCATGAGATTATCATCCCCAGGAAACTGAACCCCAGAATGGAGAAACATGCTGGGCTAGGGAAGATATGCCTACCTCTTGAACCTGATGGGCAGGAAGTAGGTCCTCTCTCTGAGGTCCCAGAGGCTCTTGCTGCCCTGCACCTGCGAGTGTTCTCCTTCACTGAGGAGGGAGGCCTTCTGGAGGACTTTTAGTATTGACCCAGAGGTAGCAACTAGAGGTTTGTGGAAGGCTCCCAGGGTTCTGAAGGCATGCTGAGTATATGCCTGGGGGACCTCCACAGCATGCTAAGGGAGATCTGCTTTACCAAACTGAGCCCTTCAAAGCCTCCTCCAACTTTGGGCACATCTGTTATCTCCTAAAGGTTGGGGAGCTGCACGCAAAGGCCCATGGCATAACTCATGAAGGACCTGAAGAGCACATCTGTGAGCAATCAGAGCTGCTGGCACATTCTGGCACCCATATCCACAGAAAGTATAAAGAATTGCTCCTGGTATTTGAACATAAGAGGTTGTTGTCTAGGGAAAGCAATGTAACCCATATCATTTTTGACCCATACCAAACCTCCTGGCAGGTTTTACAAATTCTCAATTTCAGACACTGTATCTACAGATACATCTAGCAGCTACTAGAATCTGGACCAAGCAATGCTAAAATAAATCCTAGTAAAAAGCAACTGTTCAATGTTCTCCACTCTTTTTTTTTCAAAGTATAGAAAAGATGTTCAATATCCTCGAATTCAAACTGATTGGCCACACTTATCAGTAAGAAAGTCTTTTGGTGACACATATGGGAGGGGCTGGATCCGAGGAGTTTGTGACAAATATCAGGGTGCATCAACTTGCACTATTGGAATGGAAAACGTGATTTTTTTCTGCTTATGTGTCTACACATGAACTGGGACATGTTGTAGGGATGATGAATGATTCCACATTCTGTCAATGTAAGAGAGGCAGTCCTAGGCCCATTCTGGTGTTGCCCAGGATTATTATAGCAAAATGTCTTCAGTCTACAAGAGAAGAGAATCAGCAAACATAACCCAAGCCAGTAGGAAAACCAGATCAAAGAGATAGGACAAATAAACACGCTCTCCATATTCATTTTATGACACCAGATTCCTTGGCTTAACTTGACCTAAAGATAACCTTTGTTCTTCTACTCATTTTTTAAATAATCTCAATGATTGCCATTTTCTTCATATGAGGGATGATGAGCTAGATTTAGAAAATCCAAAAGAAAACATCCTAAATACACCAACTACAACAGGCAGTTTTCTCAGAATACTACTCTACATACAGTAACTCAGCTAAAACCAACTATACTTGAAGCACATTCTTTTAAACGATACTCTTGTATGTTAGTAGTTAATCAAAGGTACTGATTGTGTGGCTGTCCTACTAATCTATTTTGGTCTTTAAGTGCTATGTAATATTATTTTCCCTTGCATTTTCATTAGCAAATAACTTCTTTTACCTAGAATCCTACATCATTTATCTGAGCACTGAACCTCAGAATGGCCTATGCTATCAAGAAAGTCCAGTAATTCTCCGAATACAACTGTCTGTCCCAGCAGCCTTTAGCTCAGGTCATGATTCCAGGGTTCTGGGCTCAAGCACTGCATCAGGCTCTCTTCTCAGTAGGAAATCTGCTTCTCTTTCTCCCTCTGTGCACTCACTCTCTCAAATAAATAAATAAAATCTTTAAAAAAAGAAAAAATGCTATGAGGATTGCTCTCATTACCTCATCTTTATGCACATGGGTGATATACACACAGGCATTAGTTCCTAGAAGTGTGGTTCACTTTTGTCTTAGTGAATGTCAATACATAAATTTCCACTTAACACGAGATTGCTGAGAGCCATGCCTTGTAGCACACTATCATAGTTCGTTCACTTTCACTGCTGTCTAGTGTTCCATTGCAAGTATATAACAAATTTATTCGTCCACTCTCTCACTGGTGAGAAAGCTGCATGATTTCCAGGTTGTTTTGTACTATGAACTATCCATGCCTCCTGATAAATATTCTGGGTGTGGAATAGCTTAGGAAAAGGGTATATAAATAGTTGAGAAGAAGATGTGATCTGTTATCTCAGTTACTATATTTGAGACCACTTTATTACACTGCCTTAGTCTTTATTGCCAACAATAGACTGTTCAGTGTATTTTTTTCAAATATTATGTGTTTCAACATCACTCTTTGTCTAATGCATTTTGTTCTTGTTTAATCCAAAGATGCTCTTCATAGTCTACTAAATTCTTTGGAACTGTTTCTGGACTTTCATTCTGGTCTATTGATTTTTTAGTATTTTATTCCACAGGAAGATTAAATTTAATTATCATTGCTTTAAAATATTTTCATGGTATTGAATGAGTTTACATATGCAGAGGTACTTAGAATATTTTTGTACTGAAGTGCTAAATAAGTGTTAACTATTATCTTAATTATCTTGTAAACAATATACGATGATCTAGGCACCCTCAAACCTTTTCAGATATTTCAGAGCTAATACAATTTATTTATTTGTTTTCTTATGCATTTGAAAAATCAACTTATCTTGTTCTAAGTTATAGGAAATCTTGTGGATGTATTATTGAAATAACAATAACTAGATACGAATCTTTGAGGCAGAACAGAGATTTGGATAATGTTATGTCTCTCTTTCTAATAATAGAGTGTGCTTTCCCTCTATTCAAGTCTTTTTCCCTATGTAACTTGTCATAAATTACTCTTCCAGTAGATCTTACACTGCATTTACTGTTTTCCTTTAGGCATTTATATTTGTTGGTATTAAGTGGAGTCTGTAGGGGAGGAAAAAGTGTTTTCCTTCAATCCATCTTACATTCATTGCCCAGGACCCTGCAAATTAGATGGATAAAGACAGATTGAATTAACATGTGCATTGAGCATACACGTGGGAGTGCTCAATGATCAGTAACTCAGAGGGGTGGTTAGAACTCTGGCTGATACAAGATCTTAACAAAAGAATGATATTTTTGTAGAGAAATGGCAAGACAAAGGACTTAAATTTCTCAAGGTGGTAAATTGTGAAAAGATACATGTATGGCAGGGGAGTAATAGAAGATAAGGGCCAGTTAGTAAAGTCTGTAATGTGGATTTCTGGGTGCTGATAAGGGTCTCAGCGTGGTCTCTGTTGGTTAACATCTTACATTCCTGGTAGAGGGGAGGAGGGATACCTTTACAAAATGATGTCCTGCTTTTACTCAAATGGAGAATGGGCAGGGAGCCTTTCTTTTTTTTTTTTTAAGCAATTTATTTATTTATTTGAGAGAGAGAGAGAGGTGGAGGGGCAGAGGGAGTGGGGGAAAGAGAATCTTAGACTCCACACTGAGTGCAGAGCCCTACAGGCTTGATCTCACGACCTTGAGATCAGAGCCTGAGCCAAATCCAAGAGTCTGATGCAACTGGCTGTGCCAGTCAGGTGCCCTGAGCTTTTCTTTTATCTGTTTCTTCTCAATTGCCTTCAGCTCAAAATAATTTTTATGCCTTAGTGGCATACTTTGAGGTGGTATCTTCTGCTACCCTTCTTGTCTTTTTTCCTTCACATCTTACAAGTGGTTCTTGTATGTATATAATAATAGTAGGAATAATAATATTAGTAATAGCAAAAACATAGTGAGATTTACTACACAAGCCATAGAACCCATTCTAGCTACATTAATTATAAAAGAATGTATTCAAGGGCAGCCCTGGTGGCGCAGTGGTTTAGCGCCGCCTGCAGCCCGGGGTGTGATCCTGGAGACCCAGGATTGAGTCTCACATCGGGCTTCCTGCAAGGATCCTGCTTCTCCCTCTGCCTGTGTCTCTGCCTCTCACTTCGCTCTCTCTGAATGAATAAAGAAATCTTAAAAAAAAAAAAGAATGTATTCAAGGGATATTCATACTTTACAAAGTCTCTAGAAAAGCCAGAAATCTCATTTGCATGATACATAGTGAGAGGAAAAAAAGAAAAAAAAAAACAGGAACCAGGAGAAAAACCTGAACATATTACAGCGGTTATCTCATGGACTCCACACGGCCTCTGACTCATGCCACTTAGCACCTTTGCTGCCAGGGAATAGACTCTAGAAGCTCTGTGAGAACACCTCCTCTGTATCCAAGAAATTCCAATTCCCTCCATGCCACTTCTGGTTCTCATTGCCCACTTCCACATATGAGTTCCTTGCATGTGGGTTTATTCTTTGCAGAGTCCAGGCCAATCTGGAACACTCACCTCTCTGCAATGGAGTCTGGGAAATATCATTGATAACATTTCATTCTCTGCAATATTGCAATGTGTGGCAAAAGGAGGGAAAGCTCTCTGTCACAGTCAGTAGTAGTATTATTTATCCACTATTTTTTTTTAAGAGAGTACAAGCGATGGTGGGTAAGCAGAGGGAGAGGGATAAGGAGAGGGAGAGAGAATCTTAAGCAGGCCTCAGGCCGAGCTCCATACTGGGCTTGATCTCATAACCCTGAAATCATGACCTAACCCAAAATCAAGTTGGCCACTTAACCAATGGACCCACCCAAGTGCCCCTATTATTATCCACTTTTCATAAGAATTTGTTTCTCTTCCAATTTATTAATTATTGAAGTATATTAATACATCTTCTAATATTTACTCAACCTTACATTTCTTAGAACAAAGATAACTTATTTATGGTGATTCTTTCTGGTAATATATTGCATATATTGCTTTCTTTGACTTGGAGATACATTATATAGGATAATGCCTTCATAGCCAAAATGACATTTATCTGTTGAAGTTTTTAACGAATCAATACTGATATATTGATTAAATATATCAATATTTAGTATTGAGTAAAGTCCATAGTTTTCCTTAGGGTTCAGTCTTTGTGTTATATAGGTGTATGGATTTTGATAAATGCATAATGTCAGGTATCTCCCATTATAGTATCATACAAAATAGTTAACTTGCATTAAAAATCTCCTATGCTCCACCTATTCTTCCCTCCCTCTCTCCTTACCCCTGAACCTCTGACATTCATGACTGGATCCTATGGTAAGAGTGTGTTTAGTTTGTAAGAAACTACCAAACTGTCTCCCAAAGTGGCTGCACCATTTTGCATTCCCACCGAACAATGAATGAGAGTTCCTTGTAGCAGAGTATGCTGGTTATCAATCTATTGCTTCTTAGCTCTGAAATCATCCTAACTGCCAACTCTGTGAAAACGGATATGGGATCATTAAATAAGTTTGCTTTTCTGGGGCACTATGTTAAACTTTATCAGTAGAGGGTGCTGGAGAGTGCTGGAGAGATTTTGTAGGAGTAAGAGGTTTTCCTTCCTGGTTCCAGGTACTCCCTGGTCAGACTCCCCTGCAATGGAAGTAGTTTCCCAAGTCCCAGGCTCCTGAAGTGCAGGCAGCTCCTCCATCACCCAGCATCTGCAGTGTATGGCAGCCAGAGGCACCCTGCAACCATAGTAAGGCCAGGCAGTTCCTTTACCTGGGTGGTTTTATAGCAGAATGTATTAGATCCCCCCAGTGAGGTGCTATTTGAACAACTTTCCTCAATGCCCTAGAGTGTCTCAGTGAGACACCGTCCTCTGAAAAGCTTCCCCAGTACCTTATGAGGAGAAGAAAGAGAAGACAGAAAGATTATTTTTGCTAAAACTTACCAGATTTAAGGAGATACATAGATCTACAAACCTGAAAAATCCAAGGAACCCCAAAAGGATAAACCTAAGGAAAACCACACTGAGGGGATCCCTGGGTGCCTCAGCAGTTTAATACCTGCCTTTGGCCCAGGGTGTGATCCTGGAGTCCCGGGATTGAGTCCTACATTGGGCTCCCTGCATGGAGCCTGCTTATCCCTCTGCCTGTGTCTCTGCCTCTCTCTCTCTCTCTCTCTCTCTCTCTCTCTCTCTCTCTGTCTCTCATGAATAAATAAATAAAATCCTTAAAGAAAAAAAAAAGAAAAACACACTGAGACATATTATAATGCAAATGTTGAATGTGAAAGACAGGAGGGAATCTTGAAATCAGCAAGAGGAAAGAAAAATGTCATGTACCAAAGATCCTCAAAGGGATGATCAGTGGATAACCTAGCAGTGTATGGAGGCCAGAGGCAGGGGAATGAAATATTTAAAATGCTGACAGAAAAGCTGTACTTAGAATTCTATATCTAGCAAAAGAGTCCTTCAGTAATTTCCCATATAAACATAGGCTAAGGGAGTTCATGCTACCAGCCTTGCCCAACAAGAAATGATGAAGGAAGTTCTTCAGGTTGAACTAAAACAACACTAGACAATAACTCAAAGTCATAAAATAATATAAAGATCCCCAGAAATGGAAACATGTGAACGAACATACATACAAACCTACTTCTGCAATTTTGGTTTGTAATATCCATTTTAATTTACTATAGGATCAAAAAGACAATGCATAAAAAGTTATTATAAATCTAGGATAATGAATACAAAATATATAAAGATGCAATCTGTGACAACAATAACATAATGTTTATGGGTCTAAGCTGTAAAGGAACAGAGTTTTGATAAGTGACTGATGCTAAGTTGATATCACTTTCAATAGATTGTTAGAGTTTTACGATGTTATATGTAATCTTCTTAGCAATTACAAAGAAACTATCCCTGGAATGTTTACAAAAGGAAATGAGAAAATAATATGAACTACAAAAAAAACAACTAAACATGAAGTAAAGCAATAATGGGGGAAATAAACAAAAAAGCTGTAAGACATACAGAAAACAAATCATAAAATGCCAGAAATAAACCCTGCCCTATTAGTAACTAATTTAAATGCAAATGATGTAAACTCCCCAATCAAAAGACATAGACTGGCAGATTGCATTAAAAAGAAAGAATCTAAATTTCTACTGCCTGTAAAAGACTCAGTTTAGCTATAAGGATACATATAGGCTGAAAGTGATAGAGAAAAATGGTCCATGCAAACAGTAACCAAAAGAGAGCAGAGGTGGCTATATTAATATCAGAAAAATATCACTCCTAACTATGCTCCTCCTCATGAGAACAACTAAATATTCTTTCATGGACAAGACACCAGCAAGAGAATCTTAGTACATGAGGGTGAGGTTGCACTGCAGAGACCACAGCAGACTACATTAGGATGGTAAGAGCTATGGCTCCATGCTGACTGAATTTCCCCTCCCCAGACTGCTGCAGCATCATATGGTTCCTGCAGTAGGAAGAGAGCCCACCGGGGACATCCAGTCCCCCTACCATTTTGGGTCACTTCATGAGAGTCCTTACTCAGGTCTTGCTTTATGGGGATTGCAGGGGAACCTTTAGGGCTCAACCACTAGGAATCTGATTGTGACAAGAGTAGAGGGAGGGGCTTGCAGTAATCAGCACTGGGATCTTGGCAGTTCAAATTCCTGTCTGCAGAGTCCAAGTAGTGGTCCCAACCACTGGCTTTGCTCACCTGCAAAACCAAGTCAGTGGTGCAGTCTGATCAGGGAAATCATTGGAGTGCAGATCAGCTTGATTCAGGTCCTTAAATGAGGTGTTTCACCAAACTTGGAGCCTGGTCTGCCTCTACCCAGACAGGGGAGCTGTCACAGCCCCCACCTGCTACTGAGTATGGCTTCTGACCCCCTCTGACCAGCAGGGCTGGTGTGAACATGTGGAAGCTACATAGCTCAGTCTTTCTCAGGCTGAGAGGTGGGCATTCAGGAGTGATCACTCCCAGAACAAATCCAGGATGGGCCGTAGAATGTTCCCCTACTACGCGTTGGCAAAGTGAGTTAATTTATTCCTCCACCTGCTAGTGAGTATAGCTCTTGGCCTTCTAGACAGAGAGCTTGGAGTGGGCTCTCCCGCCCTACCCAAGCATGGTAACTGAGTCATAGCCCCACTTGCTGAGTGAGGCCCCTGGCCTGCCTAGCCAGAGACACTGGCAGGAATGCCTGGAGGCTGGATAATCCAGTAAACTCAAGTGAAGAGTTGGGCAGGCAGAGCTGGTAGTTAGTGCTCAGAGCAAAACCAGTGGCCCTTTTTGACCAGGGAACCTGTGGCAAAGATTGGCTTGAGTCAAGACTACAAAGAAAGAAAGAACCTTAGTGGTCTTATAGGTGGTTTTCCTGCTGCACCTGGGCAGGGAAATTGATTCATCGCCCCACTCACTGCCGAATACAGCTTCATCCTACCTGACCACGGAACCTAACCAGAATGCACAGAAAGCTGTGTAGCCCATCCAAGAGTGCTGCTTATAGTGACACTTGAACAGAGAACACAGCTCCTGGGTTCCCCCATTTGCTAAGAAAAATCAGTGACTTCACCTAGCCAGGGAATCAGTTCATACACTTGCCTGATTTGGGTACTCAAATAAGCTATGTAGGCCCTGTATCTCATTCTGCTTCCTCACCAGAGCTGCGAAGCTAATTCATAGACCCATCTGCTACTGAGTATAGTCCCCATTCCCAGCCATCTAGTAAGCCTGACCAGAGAATCTGGGCAATCATGGAGTCCCTCCTTTAGCCTTCCTGTGCCAGGGAATCAAGGAACAGCCTTATCTATATGGTCTCAGCCAGCAGTGCATCCCTCCAACCTGACATCAGAGCCGGGGCATTAGCTTTGTCCCAAAATAGACCCTGACAACAGGCCCCACAGATGTTACCAGTCAACATGTCTGAATATCTAAAGTAAGCTGACTGGTAAGGAACTATCTCTGCCAAACAAACTTGTAAAGTCCAGAAAAGGAGATCACTTATTCAAATTAACAAATACCAACATAGGGACTGAAGGATCACACACCAAAAAAAAAAATCAGGTGAATATGACACCACCAAAGGAATCTGATAAAGCTCCAATACCCAACCCTACAGAAATAGAGCTCTATGAACTGTAAGTCAAAGAATTCAGAATAATCTTCTTAAAGACGTTTAGTCAACTACAAGAACACAGAGACAGACAATTTGATAAAATGAGAAATGCAATCCATGAACAAAATGAGAACTTCAACAAGGAAATAGAAATCCTCTTTTCAAAAAATCCACAACTCTAGGAAGTCTAGGGCTGAAAAATACAATAACTGAAGAATTCAATAGAAAGTTTCAAAAGTAGAATCAATTCATAAGCACAGAGGAAGACAGTACTCTGCATGAGGCCACATTATAATCATTGTTCATATTTTCTTCGGAGAACTTTGAGATAGGAGAAATTATCAAGACTGACATGCTCCTAAAGTTACTACAACTACACAAAAACATCTGCTCAGCTCTTGAGCAGGGAGGGAGGATGGAGCTTATATGCTCTTCATCTTGTGTCAAACAAAACTTGTCTTTAAAATTGGCATGGTGCTTTTGAAAACAAGATGTAAAGGGTTCTTTAATTTATGGTTTCAAGCTGATTATGGATATTTCTCTCTCCGTATGTTGTACATTTCTATGTTCAAAATCTAGACTGACATTTTCCAATTTTGATTTCATTAAAATGTAGTACAGTGACCAAGACTAAGTAACAATGGCTATATATGCTCTACTTCCTGAAACAACTAAAAAAGCAGATAAAAATACATGAAATGAACCTTTTCAATTTACTGTACATCAGGCCAAGGAAGATAGTCATCCCTGAGTCCTACTAATGTCACAAATGTACTATGTTAAGAGATTTTTCAAGCCAGTCACAGGAAGGAAAACTGAAGAGGAGCCCAGTGGACCCTTGTTTTGTTGAGGAGACTAAACTGAGAGTTTAGCGGGATGAAAGTAGATACAATTGATAAGACAGAGTCCCAGAAGGAGAGATTTCCAAAAAACAAACAAAAAAAAATCATGAAAAATTTCAGAGGAATTACTTCTAATAAATACTCAGCAGAACACTGAAAACTACCCAAAAGTCAAGATAGAAGAGGATTAAAGGAAACAGTGCCTGCTACTCACAAGAGCTGAGGATAGGCCTATTCCCCAAAACCAGAATACCTGGAAAGGTAGCTAGAAATAATTACCAGTAGAGTGAGCACTGTTCTGGACCACTTAACAAATAATTAAATCAAGACCTGAAACGATCATACTGTTTCTAAGTAACTTACCTTCGTCATTGAACAAAGCTCAAAACTTATGGCAGATAAAACTATTCATCAACCAACAAAGTAAATATGCCATTCAAATATTACTTGATATTTGCAAAAGGAGGAAAATAGAGCCAATAATCAGGATACAAATCAATCACTTGAAACTAAGTTGATAGAGATGTTAGAGAAGGGCATTAAAACTGTTACTATAACTATATTCCAGAAGTTCAAAAAGTTAATAGGAAAATGTAGGTATAAAAAAAAACAAATCCAACTTACCTTAAAAAAAAAAAAACTTACTACCTTAAAAAAAAAAAACCATAAAAGATGTAGTCACACAAACAAAAACTGGAATACTTCATTACCAGTAGATCTGCACTTTGGGAATTTAAGGATAATCTTTGAGCAGAAGGAAAATAATACCATATGTATATCTGGATCTACACAAAAGAAGTGCCCAAGAAATGCTAAATAAATGGGCATACATATTCCCTTACTATTATTTAAATCTTGTTAAAGATGATGAAACATTTAAATAATAATAAGATAACTTATTGTGGGCTTTATGGCATTTGTAAAAATAAAATGCATACAACAATAGCATAAAATCCAGAAGGGGAACTATGGAAGTGTATTAGTCTAAGTTTCTTGTAGTGTGTATAAAGTGGCATAACATTACTAGAAGGTAGATTGTGACAAATTAAGGATATATACTACAAACCTTAATACAACCATTAAGATAATGAAGAGTTATGGCTAGTAGCCAAAGGAGATAAAATGAAATTATAAAAAAAAAAATACTAGCTTAATTCAAAAGAAAGAAGGAAAAAAGGAACGAACCAAAAACTAATAGCCTATGAATAGACTCAAACTTAGCTCTTTCAATAATTACATTAAATGCTAATTAAAAGGCAGAAATTGTCAGACTTGATTTTAAGAACTACTCAACTACATATTGCCTATAAGAAACATGCTATAGGGATCCCTGGGTGGCGCAGTGGTTTGGTGCCTGCCTTTGGCCCAGGGCGCGATCCTGGAGACCCGGGATCGAATCCCACATCGGGCTCCCAGTGCATGGAGCCTGCTTCTCCCTCTGCCTGTGTCTCTGCCTCTCTATCTCTCGCTCTCTGTGACTATCATAAGTAAATAAAAAAAAAAATTAAAAAAAAAAAGAAAAGAAACATGCTATAAATATGGAGATACTAATATAGTCAAATAAGAGAATGGAAAAAGGTGTGTATGCTATATGAATAGTAGTCAAAGGAGGTTGTAGTAACAGTATTAATATCAGCTATAATAGACTTCAGAGTAAGACATATTACCAAAATCAGATAGCGTGCTCGCTTCGGCAGCACATATACTAAAATTGGAACAAAATCAGATAGCTATTTCCTATTTATAAATAAATCAATTCATCAAGAAGACATAAGAATCCCACAAGTTTCTGCACCTGACGGCAGCTCCAAAACACATGATGCGAACTGATAGACCTGCAAGGAGAAATAGACAAATTCATATTAAGAACGAGTAGACCAAATACAGTAAGGATAGAGTAGACTTA
>NW_026574924.1:0-33977 GCF_905146905.1 Nyctereutes procyonoides | reverse complement strand
AGATAAAGGGCTAATTTCCAAAATCTATAAAGAACTTATTAAACTCAACAGCAAAGAAACAAACAATCCCATCATGAAATGGGCAAAAGACATGAAGAGAAATCTCACAGAGGAAGACATAGACATGGCCAACATGCACATGAGAAAATGCTCTGCATCACTTGTCATCAGGGAAATACAAATCAAAACCACAATGAGATACCACCTCACACCAGTGAGAATGGGGAAAATTAACAAGGCAGGAAACAACAAATGTTGGAGAGGATGCGGAGAAAAGGGAACCCTCTTACACTGTTGGTGGGAATGTGAATTGGTGCAGCCACTCTGGAAAACTGTGTGGAGGTTCCTCAAAGAGTTAAAAATAGACCTGCCCTACGACCCAGCAATTGCACTGTTAGGGATTTACCCCAAAGATTCAGATGCAATGAAACGCCGGGACACCTGCACCCCGATGTTTCTAGCAGCCATGTCCACAATAGCCAAACTGTGGAAGGAGCCTCGGTGCCCATCGAAAGATGAATGGATAAAGAAGATGTGGTTTATGTATACAATGGAATATTCCTCAGCCATTAGAAACGACAAATACCCACCATTTGCTTCAACGTGGATGGAAGTGGAGGGTATTATGCTGAGTGAAGTAAGTCAATCGGAGAAGGACAAACAGTGTATGTTCTCATTCATTTGGGAAATATGAATAATAGTGAAAGGGAATATAAGGGAGAAGAAATGTGTGGGAAATATCAGAAAGGGAGACAGAACATAAAGACTTCTAACTTGTGAAATGAACTAGGGGTGGTGGGAGGGGGGTGGGGGTGAATGGGTGACGTGCACTGAGGGGACACTTGACGGGATGAGCACTGGGTGTTACTCTGTATGTTGGTAAATGGAACACCTATAAAAATTAATTAAAAAAATTTTTTATTATTATTTATTTATGATAGTCACAGAGAGAGAGAGAGAGGCAGAGACACAGGCAGAGGGAGAAGCAGGCTCCATGCACCGGGAGCCCGACGTGGGATTCGATCCCGGGTCCCCAGGATCGCGCCCCAGGCCAAAGGCAGGCGCCCAACCGCTGCGCCACCCAGGGATCCCTAAAAATTAATTTATTAAAAATTTAAAAAAATACAATCTTTAAGAAAAAAAAACCTTAATGTAGTAGTGTAAATGCTTTGTGAAGGAGTTAAATTGAGTTAAAGTATATGGATTAGATTGGACTCTCATGTGTGTAGTAATCATAAAAGCAGGAATAAAATAAGTCGTGATAATTGTCATAAACTGCATGTGAAAATCTTACAAAATACATTTTAATTAATAAGTTGAGGGGATGCTTGGGTGGCTCAGTGGTTGGGCGTCTGCGTTCAGCTCAGGGCGTGGGTGTGATCCTAGGATCCAGGATGGAGTCCTATATTGGGGAGCCTGCTTCTCCCTCTTCCTATGTCTCTACCTCTCTCTGTCTCTGATGAATAAATAAAGAAATCTTTAAAAAAAATGAGAAATAAAAAAAAGAAATAAGTTGATGTCTGAAGAACTTGAAAAACTAGTAGATAGTAAAAATGCCATTAACTGCCTAGCAATTGTACCTATAATGTTAACTTGCTTGCCTGAAGTCTTCTTCCCGTAGTAGATACATTGCATCATAGAAACTTGTAAGCAGTTTTTAATATTGGCATTAAAAAATAATTTCCTTATTTATTTGTAAGTAAATGATTCAGTAAAGGCTCCCTAGGAAAGTTTACAAGTCCTTTTGAGGTAGAATATTTACAGAATTATTATTATAACTTCCACTACTGTTTTTAGTATAGACATTCTTGCTATTACCTTTCACAATTTGAATTTCTAAACACTTGCTATATTAAAAAAAGCATTTACTATGTTAATATTATCATAAATTAGTTCTAATTGCAGAACATGGCCTTACATGGCACATAACTGTTCTTTTGAATATGGAAGAGAGACAGAACCAAGAGAATTAAGCAGAGAGCTTGTAAGATCTGAACAGATGAGACAGATCCTGAAAAATGAATGTGCATGTTGACCAAGCAGTGAGTCAGATAGTGAGAGGAGAGAAAGGGACCCATCTGAAAACTCAGATTTGCTCTGAGAGAAAATTCAATGCCACCACCCGTGAGGAGACTGCTTTACCTGTCCACAGTGGATTCCAGAGTGTCTTTCTTAGTCTTAGGCCAAGGAGGGCTTGCCTCAAGTTCTGCTGCTTCACTGATTCTGTCTGGTAAGGCATTGGGCCCACACATTCAAATTTGAGCTTGCCCTCTTTGGCTCCTCCCCCCGAGGCATCATCACCCCCAGGTACCCCAACAGCCTTCCTCCTGTTTGGGTCAAAAAAACATAGGTGGGGCTGTCATAGGCAGAGTCATGTAAAGTAAGTGATTGCTTAATGTATAGGTTCCTTTAAGGCTGCATCTCTAAAAATCCAGTCTATGCTCCACAGGTAACAAAGATCAGGAAGGAGATCGCAAAAGAGTGATTTTTGTTGGGGCACCTGGGTGGCTCAGTGATTGAGTGTCTGCCTTTGGCTCAGGTCATGATCATGGGGTCCTGGGATTGAGTCCTGCATGGGGCTCCCCCCCGGGGGGCCTGCATCTCTCTGCTTGCATCTCTCTGCTGCGTCTCCACATCTCATGAATAAATAAATACAATTTTTTTAAAAAAGAGTAATTTTTGCCAAAGCTGTCTTTTCCATGAAAGCCATATGTTTTGAAGTCAGAAGGAGCAGCATCCCAAACCATTAAAAAGAATGTTCATTTCATTAGACAGAGTCGACATCTAAATGACTGCCTTGAACTTGGAAAACAGTTTGGGCTTTTCAAATAAAAGGCTTTAAATTCCTACCCTTGGGATGCCTGGGTGGCTCAGCGGTTAAGCATCTGCCTTCATCTGCCTTCAGCTCAGGGCGTGATCCTAGAGACCTGGGATCGAGTCCCATGTCGGGCTTCCGGCATGGAGCCTGCTTCTTCCTCTGCCTGTGTCTCTGCCTCTCTCTGTATGTCTCTCATGAATAAATAAATAAAATCTTTAAAATTAATTAATTCCTATCCTCATACGATTTGGTCTATTAAAGGTTTTGCTTCTCCCTCCTACCTCAGTCTACATGCGTTCTATTACTTCATTCGGTAGAAACTTAATACAAGAAAGAAAGAAGAAAGAAGAAAGAAAGAAAGAAAGAAAGAAAGAAAGAAAGAAAGAAAGAAAGAAAGAAAGAAAGAAAGAAAGAAAGAAAGTTACTACCTCACTACGTGATAGAAATTGTGGTTCCCATACACTGGCAATGCAATGGTGAGTGAAGCAGCTAGGGTCTCCTCCCTTCCTGCCTATACATTGCTTTAAACACCGCCTATACATTGATTCCCAAATCTCTAGCTCCAGCTTGGACCAATTCCTTGAACTCAAGACACATGCACACCACTTCTGCCTCAGCATCTTCATTTAAATACCTGATGGGCATCTCAAACATGCCTCAACCTGAGCTCCTGTTCTCTCTCTCAACACACCTGTTCCTTTTGCCACCTTTCCTATCTTGATGGCGATGTCATCCCTCCCACTGCTCAGACCAATGTGGCAGCCTTCCTTGCTTGCTTCTCTTCCTCTTAATGTCTTAATTATCAAATCCTGCTAACTCTACTTGCAGAATAAATCCAGAATGGACCACTTTTCAACACCCCCAGGTCCAAGCAACCCAGATTGCTGCATTTAGCTTCCACACTGGTTTTCCTGCTTCATCCTCCTTCAATTACAGGCTGTTCTCCACACAAGAGTCAGATTCATCCTTTTGAAACCCTTTAGATTAGGGGTGCACAGGCGGCTCAGTTGGTTGAGCATCCCCCTTCAGCTCAGATCATGAGATCAGCGTCCATGGTATTGAGGCCCGTGTCAGGCTCTGCTGAGCGGGGAGTCTGCTTCTTCATCTCCCTCTGTGCTCTCACTCTCTCTCAACTAAACAAAATATTGAAAACCTTTAGATCATGTCACTCCTCTATCCAAACTCTCCCTGTCTCCCCATTCTCTCAGTTATAGCCAATATCCTAACAGGACTCATAAGACCCTATGCCATCTGCTCCTGCTTTACCTCTAAACTCTCACCCTTGGGGAGCCTGTCTGGCTCAGCTGGTAGGGCTTGCAACTCTTGATCTAGGGGTTATAAGTTTGCTTTCCATATTGGGTGTAGAGATTACTTTAAAAAATAATATCTTAAAAAAATTCACCTTCATCTCTCCTTTCCTTACTTACACAAAGAACACACACTCCTGCCCTGGCCTTTGCACATACTGACCCCCTGCCTGGAGTGCTCTTTCCTTGTATATCATTATGCATTTTTAAATTTTTTTTAAATTTTAATTGCAGTATAGCAAATATATAGTATTGTATTCATTTCAGGTTTTTAAACATATTTTTTTTATTTATTCATGAGAGAGAGAGAGAGAGAGAGAGAGAGAGAGAAAGAGACATAGGCAAAGAAGCAGAGAGAAGCAGGCTCCATGCAGGGAGCCCGATGTGGGACTTGATCCCAGGATTCCAGTATCATGCCCTGGGCCAAAGGCAGGCGCTCAATGGCTGACCCACCTAGGAGTCCCCATTTCAAGTGTTATATCATCAAAGTTTGATTTCCTTGTTTATGTCTTTACTCAAATATATCTTTGTAGTTGAGGCTTTTCCTGGTGACCACATCTAAAATGCAAGGAGCTGGATGCAAGACTCAAATCTGGATTCCGGGATCACTGAAGTGTTGGAGAAATCCAAGGGAATAATACTATGTGAGAAGTCACAAATAGGCTAATTTTGTCTCTTATAGTTTAGGAAAGAATTTTGAGGGACGCCTGGGTGGCTCAGTGGTTAAGTGTTGGCTCAGGTTGTGATCCCGGGGTCCTGGGATGGAGTCCCCATCAGGCTCTCCACAGAGAGCCTGCTTCTCCCTCTGCCTATCTGTGCCTCTCATGAATAAATCAAATCTTTAAAAAAATTTTTTTTTGAAAAAATTAGTTTCTTCACAAGGCTCTGCTCAAGACCACACCTCATTCCTAGTTTTGTTCTCCTGCTGTCCAGTCTACTTCTCTTGGTCAAAAAGCCTCTTTTTCTCACTTCCACGGGGAAATTCTACCTTGTATTCTCCTGGATTATTCTTACTCATGGGTCCATTTCCTATCTAGACATTTGTTTCTCCAAATCTTTATTTCTGAAACAGATTCTGAGGGCACCAGAAAAATGATAACCACTCAGATTCTGAGGGCACCAGAAAAATGATAACCACTCTGAATTCCATAGAATGGGTGAATGGGGAAAGAAGGGGAGGGCACTTCACAAATTCCTCTGCAGAGACTACAGTGAGGCATGGCCATGGACAATCTGATCCCTTTAAGTTAAGTTGTCTCCTCAGATATGGGTTGGGCCTTTACCCTATTTTCATCCAATTATCCAGAGAATTATGCACACATACACACATCATACTAAAAGATAAATATTAATTTTTAGAGGTGGTGATATCTCTAAATCCAAACAATAGAAGAGAAAAAAATTTCCCAACTGCACAAATGATATTGCTGCTTGCACTTCTCATGATTATGCAAAGCTGTATTAGTTTCCTTTATATATTATGTCCCTCTGAGGGACACCTGGGTGACTCAATGGTTGAATGTCTGCCTTCAGCTCAGGGTGTGATCCTAGGATCCAGGATCAAGTCTTGCACTGGGTTCCCTGCTCCCTCTGCCTTTGTCTCTGTCTCTCTTTCTATATCTCTCATGAATAAATAAATAAATCTTTAAAAACAACTGTGTCCCTCTGTTCCAGCCAGAAATAAGAAAACTAGCCTATTGCTGATTCACAAGCCTCTTTGGTTTTGGTTTGATTTGTGTTCACTTTGGGCAATTCTAATCATTGCTAAGTGTATGGTTCAGTAGCATTGATTACATTCACAATGTTGTACAACCATCACCCCTATGTGTTTCCAAAATGTTTTTATGACCCAAAAAGGAGCTTCATATCTATTAAGCAATAGCTCAGCATTCCCTCTTTCTACATCCTGGTAACCTCAAATCTGCTTTCTTAGTGAATTTACCTGCTCTAGATATTGCATATAAGTCAAAAATATTCAATGTTTGTCCATTTGAGTTTGGTTTATTTTACCTTGTATAATGTTTTCAAGATTCATCCATGTTATAGCATGTATCAGAACTTCATCCCTTTTTATGTTTTATCCATTTATAATGTTCCATTGTATGTATGTAGCACATTCTAGTTATCCATTCATTTGTTGATGGACACTCCAGGTATTTCCATCTTTTGCTTATTGTTCATAGTGTTGCAATGAAGATTTGCCTGAGTCCTTGTTTTCAAAACTAGAAGTAGAATCACCTTCTTTGTGTGTGTGTGTGTGTGTGTGTGTGTGTAATCACCTTCTGAATGACAACTCTGACACACATATAGGCAATTGCGTACACGTACACACATATACATGCACCTACAAATTCTGGCCTAAGGGCCCCTGGCTGGCTCAGTCAGTGGAACGTGGGACTCTTTTTTTTAAGATTTTATTTATTTATTCATGAGAGACAGAGAGAGAGGCAGAGACACAAGCAGAGGGAAAAGCAGGCTCCATGCAAGGAGCTGGATGCGAGGCTTGAATTGGGATCCTGGGATCACGAACTGAGCTGAAGGCAGTGGGATCAACCACTGAGCCACCCAGGCATCCTGGAATGTAGGACTCTTGATCTGAGCATCGTAAGTTCAAGCACCATGTTTGGGCATATGGGTTACTAAAAAAATTAAAACAAAGGGAAGTAGGGGTAAACTCCCCCCGTCCAGATTTCCAAGGGTTGGGTTGGTTCAACAAATAAGGTTTATCCAGACAATGAAATACCACGGAGCTATAACAAAGACCAAAGCAGCTCTATCAATACTAATAGGGAGCAATGGGATCACATATTCTTAGGTGCCCCTCAAAAGTTGCAAGAGCATTTAAAGTTGGAGCCCATATAAAAATATTATGGGGTATTTGGGTGGTTCAGTCAGTTAAGCACCGAACTCTTGATCTCAGCTCAGGTCTTGACCTCAGAGTTGTGAGTTCAAGCTCTGTTTTGGGCTCAGGTGGGAAGCCTACTTAAAAAATTTTAAAAATAAAATAAAGAAATATTACTTCTCTCTCTCTCTCACAGACACACAAAGACCATATATATGGATACAAATACATGGTATTTACATATAATATTTCAATAATCTAAATATGTAATAAATAGATTAATATGTAAATATTTACAGAAAAAAAAGAAATAGACCAAAGAAAGCTAGAAAACACACTGATATTATCTAGGCATACCTTAGAGATATTGTGAGTTTGGTTCTAAACCACCACAATAAAACAAGTCAAATGAATTTTTTCGTTTCCCAGTACATATAAAATTATGTTTATACTATACTGTAATCTATTAAGTGTACAATAGCATTATGTCTAAAAATGTACATACCAGAGAAAATGAGTGAAAATATCAGTGAGGGTGATGAAACATGAGAGACACCTAACTCTGGGAAATGAACAAGGGGTAGTGGAAGGGGAGGTGGGCAGGGGGTTGGGGTGACTGGGTGATGGGCATTGAGGGGGGCACTTGGTGGGATGAGCACTGGGTGTTATGCTATATGCTGGCAAATTGAACTCCAATAAAAAAATAAAAATAAAAAATGTACATACCTTAATTAAAAAATATTTTAATCTTAAAAAATCCAATCATTATTTGAGGTTGCAGTGAGAGCTCATCACTTAGGACAGATACTATAACAAATATAATAATAATGAAAACATTTGAAATATTGTTAGAATTAACATTATGTGACAGAGAAACACAAAGTGAGCAAATGCCTTTGAAAAAAAGGCACCAGCAGACTTATTTGATACAAGGCTGCCCCAAACCTTCAATGTGTAAAAAAGGCAATATTGGTGAAATGCAATAAAGCGAAGCACAATAAAATGAGGTATTCTTGTGTAAAGAGAGACGGAAAGTACAAGCACCAAACTGCCTGCAATGCTCCCACTAAAAGACCAGGATCCCGTGTGTCTTGGCAACAGAATGGAGAACATGACTTTTACTTTCTGCCTGGTGCACTTAAGTATTTTGGACATTTACAATGTACATTGTAGCTCTTACCAAATACAAATACAAAGGTTCAGTATATAAAAGCTGAAGTACGTTACAGTACATTACTTCCTATGACTTTCCTCTCACCAATTCCTGGAAGCCACGGCTGCCACCAAGACCAACATAGACAGCATCTTTGTCACAGAGCACACCACCCACTCCAGACAGAGGTGCGCAAACCAACTTCTCCTTCTCATTTAAGCAGCGCTTCTTTGGTCGTTCCGGAAGTGCACAGGGGTCCGGGAGGAAACTGACATCGCTCACAGCAAACTCTCCTCCACCTGGAAGACAGAGGAAGATAGCTTCAGATACAAGTTTATCAACCATCAACAAAAGTAGCCCCCAGGTGGAAGGCTTCAACCACAAGCGTGCTGTTGGTTACTGGCACTGTGCCTCTCTAACTAACCAACATCATCAGAACAGAGGAGATTTGGTCAACTCAACTTTGCCAGCTGAGTCAGAGCGGAGTCTTCAAACTTCTAGCAATGTTGCTCTATCTTGTTTGGCCATTTTTCAGTGTTCCTGACAAATGAAGTAAGTCATCCCACAAGTTCTACAAATTTGGTACATTTTACAACAAAAGGATACCTGGCATGTGAATTTGGCTTTTATTTTTCAAGTGTGCTCCTCTTAAATAACCATAAAGAGACACCTTTCGGTCACATTTGATATTTGTTCGAATATCTTCGGGTTTGTCAAATCTTCCATCCTAGAAAAATAAAACCCAATCATATGGCAGAAATAAATGTCAAAATTTTTGCATCTCCCTTCATGTGTCAAAGACTGGTCAAATTCACTAGTTCACTAAACACAGTGTTCAGAAACTTCTAGGAAATTCAGAAGGAAGGAAGCACAGTCACCATCTACCAAAAGAAAAGAAGCAAACACAGGATTGCACTGCTCTTAGGCTCTATGTAATATACATGCTGTAAGACACCAAAAAGGGAAAATAACATGCACCTGGGGTTAAGGAAGAGATGAAAACACACCCATAAAAACCCTTTATGGGAGAGGATTAAGCTTTGATCTGGGTTTTTGGTGTGCCTTGGATTCTGGCAAGTAGAGAAAGGGATTACAGGCTGAGAAAACAGTATGAAAAAAAATATAAAGGAAAGAAAGCCCAGGGTATGTCTGGGTGACTGGAGCACCATGGTCTAAAGACATGATCACTGAAGATTAAGATGAAAAAGCAGGATAAGACCATATTAGGTAGCCTTAAATGCTTCAAAAAGCTCACATATTTCTAAACATTTCATACTTTACTCCTGAAGCCAGTGCATCTTTAGGTAATGATACAAAAAGTAGGTATTTCCAACTACATTTGTTCCTCAGTATTCAAAAAGAAGTACAAAATAAGCTCTCTTCTTGTTCTTTTTCTAACCTTTGCAGCTTTGAAATACATGGGCCAGGAAGAAAAACTTTACATGCACTTTTTACCTGTCTGCTAGGATATAAGGATGAGAGGTTTGCCACGTAAGAGGCCTAAATTTCATTACTGTAATAAAACGGCCCAGATTGTGAATTTCTTGGTTTTGATATTCTCCATGTACCGTTCCAGAAAGGTAGAACAGCTTGGCACCCTAAACATTAAGAAAACAAAAAATTAAATTTCAATTAAATTCTTGTCATACTACATCAAATAAAGACCTCTAAATAAGAAGCAATCCTAAGGCAGACTTCTAGCAAGCCACTTATTATTAATGCTTCCCAAACTTCTCTGCCTTCTTTCAGTACTCATGTTGTTAGGACTTAAGAAAGGCAGAACTGCCAAAACACTTAGCTTCAAGACTGGTCTCCAGTCAAGTGATGGCATCTATCTGGAGTATTACACAGAGAGAGCAGTGAAGCTTCTGGGCACAGAAAAAATTATATGACCAATGGGCCACAGCAGCATGCAGGGGAGGGTGGAGTGGCAGTATGTGTGCACTATAGTTCCTAGTCCTGCAACTAGGAGAAACTTTGGATAAACTATTAAACGATCACAAATCTAAAACACTTAGAGCCAGGTGCTAGGGAGCTACAAAGACAAATGAGACACACCAAGAGTTCTGAAATACAGACTATTTTGAGGAAATATTGCAGGGACTATGAACAGATATATGCCATAGGTGAATCCTGAAGCGATGTTTATAAATCTATCCTACTTATCTTATTTTTTTGAAAGATTATAGTGTTAGTATTCAAAAATTAATTCTCTTCCTACCAGGTAGACTTCTGTCCAGAACCTGTGTTTTAATCGATTCTTTGTCTTCTTCAGTTGCTTATTATACTTGAAGGAATCTAAGTGAGTGAGAATGCCCATAATTTTGGGAAAGCCATGTACTTGACAGATGTTTAGAAACTCAAATGTTTCCATTTCAAACCCAAAGCTGGCATCTATAAGCATCAGAACCTAAAACAGAAAACAGAATTACTCAAGGAAGCTACTCAAAACACCATAAGCAAACTATGGACTATGGGCCAAATCTGACCCATAACCTGTTCTGTAACTAAAATTTCACTGGAACACAGCCATATTATTTATGGTTTTTTTTAGATTTTATTTATTTATTCATGACAGACACACACACACACACAGAGAGAGAGGTAGAGACACAGGCAGAGGAAGAAGCAGGCTCCATGCAGGGAGCCTGACGTGGGACTCGATCCTGGTCTCCAGGATCACACCCCGGGCCAAAGGCGGCACTAAACCGCTGAGACACCGGGGCTGCCCATATTATTTATGTATTGTCTACAACTGTGTTTGCACTATAACTACAAAGTTAAGCATTTGCAAGAGAAACCATGACCCCAAAGCTAAAGATATTTACCATCTGGCCCTTTACAGAAAGTTTCCCAACTCCTACTCTGGACTAAATGAAATGATTAGGGATCATTTTGATAAGAGAAAATACCACCCTTTGACTTTCTCTAAAAGGCAAGCATGAGACAATATCCACCACAATATAAATTTCCACTTCAGAGATCCCTGGATGGCTCAGTGGTTTGGTGCCTGCCTTCGGCCCAGGGTGTGATTCTGGAGTCCCAGGATCGAGTCCCACTTCGGGCTCGCTGCATGGAGCCTGGTCCATTTGACACCATAAAGTGCCAAGGGGCAAGCAATTCGTTATAGAAATGGTGCAGGTGGCAACAGGCCCTTAGATGACAACCTTGTCAATTGAAGACAAACGAAGCCTATATATTATTCCTTCTATGCACATACATACACACACAAATCCATGTACTGTACACACCTTTGCTATGACTCAGGAGGCTTTATGACAACCCAGAGCAATCAACATAAAACAGGTTAAATAAATTATGGTACATGCAACAGAATACTTAAGAAAGTATGAGGTTGAACTATACTACTTATATACATTTAAGACATTGAGTGAAAAAAAGCAAAGTACAGAATAGTATGTATAATAAACAGTATGTGCTTTATGAGGGTGGAATGTGTATTCGTATACATATCTAGGATACTGCTTTGATGGAAACTAAGAGATTAGGGGTCAGAGTAGGGAAGAGAAAAAAAGCACTGTACTCTGTAATATAGTTTGAATATTTTACCAAATGCACGGTTTCCTTTTTAAGTCTTAAAAAGATGTATATGAAAGACATCTTTCTTAACACGTCTATGCTTTTAAAATTAGGGACTCCGTAAACTATTTTAATCATTTCAAAAACACAAGATTTATGGGATCCCTGGGTGGCGCAGCGGTTTAGTGCCTGCCTTTGGCCCAGGGCGTGATCCTGGAGACCCGGGATCGAATCCCACGTCGGGCTCCCAGTGCATGGAGCCTGCTTCTCCCTCTGCCTATGTCTCTGCCTCTCTCTCTCTCTCTCTGTGACTATCATAAATAAATAAAAATTAAAAAAACACACACACAAGATTTAATAAGTTTATACTATTTTATGTTGACAATTGACACTTACTTCTATTAATAGCAGCATTATATGTTCAAAATTTGAATGTCATTGAGTTTTCTGATATTAGAATGGCATAGCTATAACATCTACATTAAATTACTTTTTAATTTGTATCTTAGGAGACTTCCTGGGCCAAAGGACAAAATCTGTAGCTCTTTGTCACCAAACAGTTTTTTAGAAATTGTTGAACCAAAAAACAAACAAACCACCTCTGTTACCACACTCTTCCTAATCAATATGGCTTTTTTCTTAGATTTAGTTTTGTTAATTTAAAATGTAATTAATAAACACTACTATTCAATGCAATCAAAGTTGCACAATTTCCATATGCTATGTGCTGTCTAGATTTTCTATTATAAACACTGACAACTTCTCAAAGGCAACTCATGTACTTACTTTGTCACAATCATTAAGAACTGGAGGTTCTGGCACCACCAAGAGCAAAGTTCCCTTCCTTAGACAAACCACTTAACTTCTAGGGCCTCAATTTCATCCTATGTAAACTGGAGATAATAATACCTACTTACCTCCAAAGCATATTGGGGGATTTAATGAGCGAAATTTCGAGAAAGGTGTTAGCGCAGTACCTTGTAAGGGTCCAAGAAATGGTCCTACTATTATATGTTTTTATGTACATATGTCTATCTGTATTAATTAACTACATTTGTTAAAGGATTTTTCTCTACTTTCAGAGTTGAGACTACATTCCATTGTGCACGTTCCATTTTTATTATAACAATATCACCATCAACCTCATCATCAATTCAAACACATCTATAGTATCCCTGATTATATTCATCATCCCTTTAATAATCATAAGTCTTTCTTTCCTTCAAATGGGATAATCTACCACACTGCTAAGTCCTCATTAGAAATTCACACTGCTCCCACTGACTTACCAAATCTGCCACTTTAGCCAGATCAATCATCATGTTAATGTCACACCCACATTCAGTAATGGTGAGTCTGCGCTTTTTACCTGTAAGTAAAGAGATAAGATTTTAGTTTTTTTCTTTAAATATTTTACTTATTTATTTGAAAGAGAAAGCATGCACACTAGCAAGGGGAAGAGCGGAGGGAGAGGGAAAGATAGAATCTCAGGCAGACTGCATTGAATGTGGAACCTCAAACAGGGCCCAGTCTCATAACTCTGAGATCATGACCTGAGCCTAAATCGAGTCAGACGCTTAACTGACTGAGCTGCCCAAGGACCCCCCGAAATAAGACTTTTGAAAAATCTTAAAAAAATAGGGCAGCCCGGGTGGCTCAGAGGTTTAGCGCCGCCTTCAGCCCAGGGCCTGATCCTGGAGACCCGGGATCAAGTCCCACGTTGGGCTCCCTGCATGGAGCCTGCTTCTCCCTCTGCCTGTGTCTCTGTCTGTCTGTCTCTCTCTCTCTCTCTCTCTCTGTGGCTATCATAAATAAAAAATAAAAATTAAAAAAAATAAAAAATAAAATAAAATAAAAATAAACAAAAATAAAAAACTTGAAAAAATATATCCATTTACTCTAATTACCATTTTAAGTTGTATCCAGTAAAGCACAATATACACTTACAGGAATATGCCAGGAGTTCATTTTTATAGGAGCAAACTGATAAATACCATCTTGGTTTTCTTGCTATGTTCCCTAATTTTAAAATAGTATCAAAAGTCTATCCACATGAATAAAGTGCTCAAGCAGGTACAATTCTGACTGGAATGGGCAGACAAGCAAGCTCCGTGGTGACTGTGATCCTGCTGGTAAGTGCAGCAGGCCAGCACTTCTATCCTTATCAAAGTTTTGCATGTTCTTACTAGAGCTAAAAACATCCTCAAACCGAACGTAAGAGAAATCTCTATGGAACAATTGTTATTTCAAAATTACCTTAAAAGTAATCAGTCTGGGGATCCCTTGGTGGCGCAGCGGTTCGGCGCCTGCCTTTGGCCCAGGGCGTGATCCTGGAGACCCGGGATCGAGTCCCACGTTGGGCTCCCAGTGCATGGAGCCTGCTTCTCCCTCTGCCTGTGTCTCTGCCTCTCTCTCTCTCTCTCTGTGACTATCATAAATAAAAAATTAAAAAAAAGTAATCAGTCTACGACTCTTGATCAGAGTTGTGAGTTCAAACTCCACAATGGGAATAGAGTTTACTTTAAATAAATAAAAGTGGGGCACCTCCCTATCTCAGCCAGTGGAGCATGTGACTCTTTGATCCCCAAGTCAGGAGTTCAAGCCCCACACTGGGGATAGAGTTCACTTAAAAAAATTAAAAAGTCTAAAAATAACAGTAATGCCTTTAAGATCAAGAAAAGCTTTGGGGTGCCTGGGTAGCTCAGTTGGTTAAGTGTTCAGCTCTTGGTTTTGGCTCAGGTCATGATCTTGGAGTCCTGGGATTGAGCCCTGTATCAGGCTCTGCACTCAGCAGGGAACCTGCTTGAAGGATTCTCTCCCTCTGCCCCTGCTCCACTTGCTCTTGAATGCTGCTCACACTCTAAGATAAATAATCTTGAAGAAGAAGAAGAAGAAGAAGAAGAAGAAGAAGAAGAAGAAAAAGAAAAAGAAAAAGAAAGAAAGAAAGAAAGAAAGAAAAAGAAAGAAAGAAAGAAAAGGAAAAAAGAAAAAGAAAAGCCTCAATCCAACTATAGCATTGCTATAATAAATTCCAGGGCTCAGAAAGTAGAGCATGTGACTCTTGATCTTGGGGTTGTGAGTTCAAACTCCACGTTGGGTAGAGAAATTACTTAATAATAAAAACCTTTAAAAAAAGGGAAAAAAATTTCAGATTCTTCCATTACCATTTTGGGATTTTTTTTCATCTTCCCTCAAACAGAAAGGTCACCATCTCCCAGAACAGGCAAATTCTCACAGAAAAAGAGGAAAACCCCCTCATTTCCCTAACGATATGGCCTTATGAGGGCAAGTAGGTATGCCTGACACACAGCAGATACTCACTACCTGTTAAAGAAAGGTGATCACTATGACCAACCCAGGTTGCCCAGGCCTGCCAAACCTTTCAGAGGAACACACCTGGCAAATCCATATAGCAGTCCAAATAAGGTGCACATCTACATCATTGTTGTATCTGGAATCTATCCTTTTCTTAAACTATAGCCAACTTAGTACAAGTACAGGAAAGGTAATAAAGTGAGAACATTACTTCAATATTTACCAGTCAAGAAAATGTTCGACAAAGATATGCCTGTCCCTCAGACGACACATGCCCTATCAGCCTGAGGGAGTAGACTCCTACCTGACACGATTGCTACAGGGCCTCTGATCTCCGTCAGTTTCTGCCTGGTGAAGTTCCGAATGAGGCACTGGATCAAAGTGCTCTTTCCAACTTTTGGAGGTTCCATCACCACCACCACTATTGGTGGGGGCTCTAATGGAGTTCGAGCAACCACTGGAATGTGATGCTTTTTTGTCTTCAAATCCTGAGTCCTATTTGTAAAAAGAAAGAAAAAGTATATCAATTTTTAAAATACAAAAGGCATCATCCTTGTAAGTAAAGTGGTCTTTAACTTGTTAACTTCTAGACCTAATCCAAATAACCCCTTCGGTAAACATATAACAGGTTTACTTCAACAGTACAGAGAATTTTAAAACTACACACACCTTAAATCTGATTGCTTCATTAACTATTATAATAGTTAACTAAACTATTAGTTTAGTTTAAACTATTAGTTGACTAAACTATTATAATAGTTTAAAAAAGAAAAGATAAACATGCAGGCAGTGTATCATAATGAATAAAAGCAGAATCTTTGGAATTAAATTTGGCTATTAGAGTTTAATTCAATAATGTTTAAAGTACATATAACAAAAACTTATTAAATAAAGCTATTTATTACATTATTATGTAAAACATATCGAGAAAAAAGACACAAGCACACCTATTACCATAGAAACTGTTTAAAGTTTACAATCTTTCTTTCTTTCTGTCTCTCTCTGTCTAGTAGACCTCACACACAGTGTGGGGCCCAATGTGGGGCTTGAACTCACAGCCCTGAGATCAAGACCTGAGCGGAGATCAAGAGTTGAACGCTTAACAAACTGAGCCACCCACGTGTCCTGCTCACATTTTAGTAAAAGGAGTACGGCATGCATCTTCAAGTCCTTCCAAGCTGTCAGACTCATGAGTCCAAACATCAACTAGGCAGGCTCCTACTGCTTAAAAAAAGTAAATGGAGGAACACCTAGACTCCTGATAAACATACCTGTGAAAGGATCGAGCCATCCGCACAGCAGACTGGACTGCAAAAGCTTTGGGGTTTCTCTTCTGGGCATCTTCCTCATCTCCAAGTTGGAGATCCTGCAGATGCCGTTTCTTTTTCTTCTCAGCTTTGGGCCCACTGTGTTTCTTTCTGTGTTTCTTCTGGTCCTTAGTCTCCATAGTGACTTTTTACCAACTTACAAGTAACTCTAACCTACATCGATGAGGCAAGGGTGGGGGAGGGGGGAGTGAAGTGGGGAGAGAGGGGGAAGCATTTTACAATCTAGAAAACACCCAAGAAAAACCAGTACTTTTCTTATTTCTCTATTAAGAGATATGTATTCCTGCGACAAGGATAGAAACTGCTTCCTACTGTCCCTAGTTTCGTTTCTCTGTTATGCTCTACAGCAGATTTGTTAGTTACTTCTGCTTAAGTCACTTTTTATTCATTTTAAGTGTCTATATCAGCACTATTTCTGCAATGATAGAAATACTCTTTACATAAACTTTTCAACACGGTGGCCACTAACCACATGTGGCTTCTGAGAACTTAAAATGTACCCAGGGAAACTGAGAAACAGACACTGAAATTGTACTTAATCTTAACTCCATTCTAAATTTAAATAGTCATATGTGACTAGGAGTTTCCATGCTGGGCAGCTCAGCCCAAGATTTCAACTGGACTAAAGAAGTGGTTCCCAAACATAAACTATCTTTGAGATACTTAAGTTCAAAAAACTAAAGCATTTTAATAATCCTCCAACGTGACGGCATGCGTTGCTTTTAGTACCTGTTTATTCTGTGAAACTTTTAAATTATAACAATCCTTTATATACATCTTAAAATTTTATCAGTTAACATCTAGCTGTGTGACATACGGTTGGTTATGGGTGTTGCCTGGGGACCACATGGATTTGCAGAAACCCTTACAAACATTTTTCTGAGGGTCCCAGAAATTCATGGCCCATAAACTGAGAACCACTGGATTAGTGACTTTTCTTAGGAAACTAGACTGCATACAATCTGAGCGCTTGGCCCATTAAAAAAGAAAGAAAAGAAGAGAAACGAAACTAAGAAATAAGTCGCTTCTTTCATTTAAGGTACCGAATCAATTTCCGTGAGTATTTGTGTCTGCCTGTGATGTACTAGGCCTGTGAGGTGTGAGGAAGGGACAACTGTGATCCGACGAGCGAGGAAACGCAAATCAGCGTTTCCGGGCCGTGCAGTCAAGGGCCCAAGAGCGGGCTGCGCTTGGACCAGGCGGAGACATCCCAGCAGCGCAGACACAAAGTCCACAGATACCAGCATAATGTCAAGAAAGACTACCCAAGAGTTAGGAGAGCCGAGTTCTAGGAACACTTTCGAACTAAGCAGCTTTGTGGTTTCGGGGCATTATTTTTCTTCTCCACCACATTTTAGCCCCAAACTTGTACCGACACTTTTCTCCCCTTCTTGGGGGGCGAGGAGAGAGATGGGAAAAACACAGCTTGGAGTCAACAGACGTGGCTCAGCTTTGAGTCCCCTGCTCGGACTATCCCGCCAAGCCACGACCCCGCTCCCCTCCCTGCCACCTCCCGACCCCGTCCGGACTCTAGGCACGAATTCACCGAGCGACTCCCCCGACCTCGGCGCAGGTCTGCGGCAGGTCCTAGGTGAGGCTGCCCAGGGCCTGAACGCTCTTCGGGGGGCGAAGCCTGTCCCGGCAGACCGCGCCGAGCACGACTCGCAAACTCTCGGGGCCCAGGCCCCGGGGCCCTCCCGCCCCCGCCTCCTCTAGCCCGTGCCCCTTACCGAGTTCACACCCGCGGCTCCTCGGGCCGCAGGGACAGCGCCGGGAGCGGAATAGGCCCCCCGCCCCGTCTGCGTCCGGTCCCCTCCCTGTGGAGCAACCAGGCGGCCACGCTGCTGCCTCGGGCTTTTGCACCTGCAGCGACTCAAGCTACTCGAATATCCAGCGGACTCACTGCCTATCACCTCGTCAGGGGCCTTCCGGTCTACCCTAATTCAAACTGCTTCCTTCCTCCTGGGCCTCCCAGGGGCCTTCCCCCTCCCCCTTCCCAGCGTTGGTTCTGTTCCCGGAGCACTTTACCGCCGTGTCATGAGTCATATTATTTACTTGGTTATCTTGTTTGTCGGTTTGTTTGTTAAGTTATCTTGTTACCAGCCGAGCTTCCTCGCCAAATAGAAGGTACTCGAGGACAAGGATTTTTTTTTTCTTTTTTACACTGCGGGACCACGGGCTCATACCTGGTGCATGTCAGGTCTTCGGAAAACACTGTGGAACGGATGAGTGCACGTGTCAGCTGAGGGGCTCCTCGGAAACAGGTGGGGCTCCTGTGCCTGAGGGTGACAGCAGGCGGAAGGCCCAGCGAGGGGCGTGGGCGCCAGCTGCAGCCGGGCTGGCCCTCCTGCTTGGCCCAGAGGAGGAAAGCATCTGGAGTTACACACCGGGGAGTCATCACCAGGCCCTGGTTGCTTGCAGGGTTCATCAGTTCAGGCTGAAAGGCCACTCATCGTGGAGGTTGTCTTAGTCTCTCCCCCTGAGGATGTTCTTTCTGATGGCTTAGCTACTGTCCAACCCTCCTGGTCCATGTGATACTCAGGATTAATGTGGTCGTGGATTAGAGTGATTTTACGGGCTACCAAGAGGAGACCGAGGGTTAACAGGGCTGAGGGCTCTGCCTTTCTCATGGACCAGCTCGGTGTGGGGTGCTGGTGGTTTCCTGGATAGTCTCTAACAACCGGGTGAATGTATGTTGCTTTTTCAGGTGGATTCTCTGAGCAAGCACAGTGGGTCTCTGAGGGGACGCTCCTTCCAGGGGATGGTGTAGACACCCACAAGGAGAGGGAAGGGAAGGGGAGTGGGAAATGGAGTTTGGAATCAAAGCCTGTTGCTCTGCAAGGAAAATATGGCTTTTTGTCTTTATTGCTGTCTGGGTTATTAGCACTTATCCCCGCTCTAGACTGCAGAGAACAAATCCACATTCACCTTCTATAGAAGCTGACCTTCTGGAGAGGAGGGGGTAGCTATCGTGGTCCCTCCTCCTTGACGAGTGAAGTGAGCCTGGGGTCTGTCCAACTCAGACTTCGAGGGTGTATCCCAAAGTTAGTGTCCGTTTAGACCATTCTCTTCCCTTCCATCTGCACAGGTGAGCACTTCATGTATTCCTTCATTCCTTCACTCATCATTTCCCCTCTTGTCCACACAGTCGCTGTTGTAGGCAGAGGTCTGAGATGGACTCCAGATTCCCACCCTTGATGTACATGTGTTGTATAGTCCCTCTTCCTGAATGAGGGAAGATTTGTGACTGTGGTGGGCTTGCCTTGTGATTAGGATGTGGTATATGACAGAAAGGACTATGCAGACATGATTAGGATCCCTAAGCACTTGACTTAGAGCTAATCAAAAAGGAGATTATCCTGGTGGATCTGACAAGCCTTAAAACCAGGCAAACCCTTAAAGGGAGATCAGGCCCTCCCTGAAGGAAGAGGTTTGAAGGGTGGGAGTGTGGGACCATGTGGCAAGGACTTGTCCTAATCTGGGACATAGGGGACTGCGGTGGGTGGCAACTCCTGGCATCAGCACTCCCAGCATTAGGAGATGAAGGACATGAAGCTCTGCGTGTCTTGCTCATGCTCACAAGCAATGCCTGGGCTGGGAAAGAACCTGTGAGTCTTGACCCCCAGGTGTCTATCCTCCCTGCTCAGTGCTGCTGCCAGCAGGACTCAGCAGCTGAAGGACTCGTGGACATGGGTACACTCCTCTCTTCCTGGACAATGACTGTTCTGTGACATCGGGTTTTTCTGAGAGACTTAGAATTACTTAGCTGATTTGATAAAACAGGAGTTACTCTTGAGCTCTTGGCACTAGAATCCTTCCCACCCCACATCTGGTTCCAGCTCCTCTGCTCTGGGAAGATGGAATTTCCACTGGAAAAGGTTAAGCTACCCCGAGCCCCTAATTAATCTCAATTTTATTGTTCATGTGGCAAAATTTGAGCTGCCTCTAATCACTTTGTAGTCCAGTGTGGATAAAGATATAGAAAGTACAGTTTGGTCATTACTTTGGAGAACAATCTTGGCAACATGTACCAAAAGCCTTAAAATTATCCATACGCTTTGACCTCAAAATTCTAACTTTAGTTTTTGAGCAAATATTTAACCATAAGGATGTTCAGTGGAGAACATATTATAGAAAACACTGAAAACAAGCAAATGTCCACTGATAGGGGCTTGGGGAAATTATGGAACATTTGAATGATAGACTACTATGTAGTCCTCACAAATGAGACAGAAGACTAAGAACTCAGAAAGAGGTTTGCAGGATAGTTTAGTCAGTTTCAAGGTGTGAAGAATCCAGTTCCAGAACCAGATCTCCCAGGTTGGAATCTCAGCCCCACCATTTCATTGCTGGATGACATTGGACAAAGTGACTTAATTTCTTTAAGCCCCAATTACTCCATAAGCATGGGTAATAATTATATCATCACTCAGCATTATTGGGAAAATTAAAGGAGACGATCCACGTGAAGTGTTTATTTATTTATTTTTTTAAAAAAGATTTATTTATTCATGAGAGACACAGAGAGAAAGGCAGAGACATAGGCAGAGGGAGAAGCAGGCTCCCTGCAGGGAGCCCGATGTGGGACTCGATCCTGGATCCTGGGATCAGGCCCTGATCTGAAGGAGATGCTCAACCGCTGAGCGACCCAGGGGTCCCTCCACGTGAAGTGTTTAGTATAGCCTAGGACATAGTAAGCACTTGTTCAGTAAATATTACCATCATTATTATGATTCTGTTTATGATTTTAAAAACATATGCATTAAGAAGGAAGAAAGAAAGGAAAGCAAAATGAAAATGGTGATCTCTGGGTGATAGAATCGCATCACAGTGGCTTCATTTTCTTCTGTCTTTTCTTTCTTTTTTTTAAGATTTTATTTTCTTAAGGAATCTCTACACCCAATGTAGGGCTCAAACTCACAGCCCTGAGATCAAGAGTTGCATGCCCCACCGACTGAGCCAGCCAGGTACCCCTTCTGTGTCCTCTATATCTGCAGAATGCTGTCAAATACATAAGAACTACTTTTGTAGAAAGGGGAAAACCCACGAAGAATGAAGGAGGGAGAAGAGAGTTTTCTGGAAGTGCTGAAGCCCTTGGGTAAGTGGCTCAGCTACCCCTGGGTCTTGGCTTGGGAGCCCAGGAGTTGGGCCCGGTGGGGGAATCGCAGGGGTTGGGTGCTGCCAGCCCTCCAAGCTGCCCCATCTGCTGCCCACACATCGGTCCCTGCCTGGCTTGGGCCCAGGAAGTCCCCAGAAGCACACAAGCCTGAGGCCTTAGCTGCCAGAGAAGGTGAACCCGCCTCAGTCTGGCAGATAAGAGAGGACCCCCGCTCATCTTATCAGTGCCGCAGCCAGGAAGAATTTGTTAGAGGCCACCCCACTTCTGCTTCTGTGTCTGCTCAGTCAGGCAGGCCATTCATTAGCATGTGTGACAAACTCCTTCCTGCAAACAGAAGCTTTAAGCGGAGCCAAACTGTTTCAATCTCCTTGGAGGGACAGCAGGGGACATCCTGGAAGTAACTGACCCAGGGGGCTGGGGCTGTAGGGACCAGGGAGGGCCTTGGAGATGCTGTCCGCAGCCTGGGAAGATGAGACAGGGGCCTGGAGGAGCAGAAGGGGGTCCCCACTGCGGACGCTCCAGCTGCTGCCTGGGGCCACCTGATAAGCTGCGCAGAACCGCGGACCCCCTCGGAGCAGGGCCGAGAGTGGGGGCAGAGGTAGGAGTGGGGTCAGCGTTTCCTGCCCAGGGAGTCTGTGGCAGGCTGGGGGTGGGTGGAGCTGAAAGGTTCCCGGGACCATATTGGGCCCCATGGGGATGGGATAGGGCCTGCTGTCTTGCTGACCACAGGCATTCCCGCCCCATCCCAGTCTCTGGGCGGCAGGCAGAGGGAGACATTGGGAAAATAAGGGCTGCAAGACATTCTGAACGAAAATGCCGATTTTGGGCAGATTTCAAAAATTTGTTATGTGTGTATTATTTTGCCAGATTGATTGAAGAATCACCCACATACCATGATGGTACATATTTAAAGTATACAAATGCAGTAGTTTTGAAACCATAAAACCACTGCAACCCGATGATGGACATTTGGGCTATTTCCACTTCTGGCTGTCGTGAATAGTGAGGCTGTGGACGTGCCTGTATACATGTCTGTCGCAGTACCTGTTTCCAGTTCTTTTGGGTAAATACCTAGGGGTGGAATTGCTGGGTGATGTGGTAATTCCATGTTTAACTTCTTCTTCTTCTTCTTCTTCTTCTTCTTCTTCTTCTTCTTCTTCTTCTTCTTCTTCTTCTTCTTCTTCTTCTTCTTTAAGATTTTATTTTCTTATTCATGAGACACACAAAACACACACAGAGTCAGAGACACAGGCAGAGTGAGAAGCAGGCTCCTCGCAGGGAGCCTGATGCGGGACACTGGGATCACGACCTGAGCCAAAGGCAGATGCTCAACCACTGAGCCACTCAGGTGTCTCACATGTTTTACTTCTTGAGGAACCACCACACTGTTTCCTGCAGTGGCTGGACTGGAGAATCTATGTGATCTGCTAAGTGTAAATGCACCATCCCCAATTCTAAATTTTTAAATATAGATTAAATGTGGCAATGTCATATAAAAGAGCATGTACACGCCTAGGTGCAACCAGCTGTGAAATTGTGGGTGAGGTTCTTGACCACAGTTTCCTGTAAAATGGCACTTCTAATCCTATTTACCTTTCAAAGTTAATACTGGGCAAAGCATTCTCTTAATAGATGGGAGCTATTACTGTTAATGACCTTAATACTTGTTTCACATGAAGTATATCTACTTTTCCTATTTGATCTTTTTGGTTCTGAAACAAAAAAAAAAACTTTTCAGTAGCACTATTTCTGGCATAAAGCCTAACTCAATGAATGTTGGAGAATATGAAGTTGTCGGTGTTGGCATGTGGTGTTTTCCTGGGAGCTCTGTGAAATAAAATTCCCATGGAGAGAGATGGTTAGGGCCATTTCTTTTGGGAGGTTGAGGATTCTTCTCCTGTCACCTCTCCCTAACCCTGGAAGAGGTCCCTTCTGGTGACTGAGCAGGCCGTCTGGTCTCACACTTCTGGTGACCCATCCATGAGGTCACTGAGTATGGGGCCTGCAGGGCTTGGCCTCTAGGAGAAAGGGTCCTGAAGGCCATCACCCAGCCCAGCTGAGTTCACACCCAGTGATTTACCGAGCACTGAGGCCACTGACACCTTTTATGCCTCTTCCTTCAGCCAAAGGGAAACAGCAAGGGAAGAGGTGGCCGGGAACCCATCCCTGGGTCACCTCCACAGAGCTCTCCCATCATTGATGGTGTCCCTTTGCCCTGGAAAACAAAACCTAGGCCCCTTGACTTTGGGTTACCAATACTTTGGCACCACCTTTGAAGCCATGATCTGAATTTACGACAGAGCGTGAAAGACCATTTCAGGCTCGGCCCTCTTTCCCGGCCGCTGAACTTCATGTGGTCCAGAGTAAATCACCCTAATAGCCATCGGGCCTGCATTGTTGTGAGATGTTTTATTCCCATGCTGGCCAAGTTGAATCACCAAGTGTTGAGTTACAGTTTTTGCTTTTCCTCGCCTTGTGCATAATTATGAAGAGACAGAACAGCAAAAGGTAGATTCAACCTTTCAACCGCAAGGCTCATAGAGGGGTGGGGATAAAACCAACAGGACACCCTGTTTTCCAGCCTGTGAAGGGGTCTTCTTCCTTCAACCTTGTGGACAGAGGAGCTGCCTATACCCAATAGAAGAGATGGCACAGACCCCCAGGTGGCCCCTACACTCGCTGCCCTGACGAAAGGACTGTGTGCTCCAGGCCCCTCCAGTGGCCGGGAACTGGGCTTTGGGTCTTCCGTATGTGGACGTAGGGATGGGGAGATGCCCCAGGGACACTAACCAATTGAAGCGAAGGTCAGAACAAAAAATCTTTAATCTCTTCTTCACTCACATTTGTATCCCGTGCTCATTTTTAATGATTACACATGGGTAGCTGTCTACACATCTGAGGCCCTATGTGGTCCATCAGGGTATACGCTGTCCTCTTCCCTGGGGCTGGGACATAGCTGCAGGGACAGCCCGTCCTTGGAGCATATTCGATATGGGTCTGCAAGCTTTGTCTCCTGTCCTGCAGGATAGTATCTCCAACTCTTGGATCAGGTGGATTCAGAGGACAGTACCAGTTCTCTGAGTTTTTGTTTTGTTTGTTGGGTGGTGGTGGTGGTGTCAGGGCATGGAGATGGCTCTGCTTGTTCATCCAGCGGTGGAGGGTCCTCAAGGGTGGGGATGACGGGGAAGCAGATGGTGCTAACAGCACCACAGCAGCCTCTTCCCAGTCTGGAGGGCCCTGGCCTCTTAACACACTCCTGGAGGCCCCTGACCTGTGATGCCTTTGGCTTCTCAAGACGCTCTGCCCTTGACTCGTATTTTGTCTAGTAAGGACTGCATTATTACGATGTAGGTGAAAAACAAATACATTTCCATAATAAAATTCAACAAAAGGAATTTACCAGAAAAAAGTCTCCTTCCTTCCTCAGACCCCGCTCCCTCTCAGAAGAAGCCATTGTCTCCAGTTTCTTGTTTGCTATGTCCATTTTTTTTGTACTTGTTTTTACCTGTAGGAAAATGCTGGGGGTGAAGGGAATGGAGGAATTGTGATTTGCCACTAGCCCTTGGCTGTCAAAGAGCAAGGATAAGGCAGGCCAAATCAACAGTAAGCACCACCTTGCTGGTGCCAAGGCCTTGGGAGGTTGGGGCAGGTCTTTCAGGAGGGAGAGGAGGGGGACAGGTAACCTGTGTAACAAGTGTAGTATGATTTCAGAAACCTGGCTCTGGGGCTCCGGAAGTGAAAGGTAGAGCCTGCCCTCAGTTAAGTCTAGTAGGGGAGATGTGCGGAAGATTCAGATATAGTGCAATGATCATACAGTATGGAGGAAGCAGAGAGGAAAGGGAGGAATAACTTAGCTGGGACAGGGTGGTGAGGAAAGGCTTCTTGAAAGTGGTAATGCCTGGGTGGGGCTTTGAAGGATGGTTAGGAGTTGACTGGACAGATAGGAGGGCTGTAGCAGAAACCATGCGTGCACAGGCTCAGTACTTGGAACTGTAGTCAGGCTAGCATCGTTGAGCCTAAATTGCATATGTGCATGTGTGCCTGTGTGTACATGTGCACACACATCCATAAATGCATGGTGGGGTGTGTGAGTGTATGAATAAGGTTGGAGATGCAGCTTGAGAGAAGCACAAAGGCTGGACTGTGAAAGGAATGGCCCCCACCTATGTTGGGGACAGATTGTGTTTCCTTCACGTATTCCTCATTCCACAAATGCTTACTGAGCACCAGAGTGTTCCAGGCAAGCACTAGCTATCTGGGAGATGATGAAAACCAAGCAACAGAATCTGACATTTGAAGTGTGTGTTGGGGGTGGGGAGTGGGCAGACAACAACAGATGTATGCCGATTGCTGGTGCCACAAGAGAGGATAATGGGGGCGCTCAGGGGAGTCCCTTGTGAAGAGGTGATATTGAAGCAGAGGCCCTGAGACACCACCAACAACGACAGTGAGTTTTCATTGGTCCTTGCTGTGTGCGGGGCACTGTTTCAAGAGCTTTACGTGTGTTTGTTCTTTAGTCTTCCTGAAGACAGTATGAGGAAAGACGCCATTAGGATCTGTTTTACAGATGAGGAAACTGAGGCATTGTCAGGTTAAGTAACTTACCCAGAGTCATACAACTAGTAAGTGAGAGGGCTGAGGTATATTTCATTTGGGCACTTCAAACTTTAAATGACAGCAAACCAATTCTCTCAACAGCTTGCACTAGCCTCATGGAGTTGTGAACATCTGCTGGTCAAAGCTAAAATGTCCCACTAGAATTGGAACCCCAGAGGTGACTCATAGGTCAACATGATTTTCTTTTTTCTTTTCTTTCTTTCTTTTTTTTCAACGTGACTTTCTGATCTGGTACTGAGTTCCAACCCAGTGATCTGGGTCAGTGGAGCTGTGGTAGAGCTAATGCATGGTGCTGGTGTCACTGCTTCAAGTAGCTTTCTATGACGGGCAGGTTGTGAACAGCAGTGGACACAATAGTCTATGCCAGTCAAGACACTCCACTCTGCTTGGTGGATCCAATAACTGGCTGTATTATAAGTCAATATTAAAATTTGTCTTCTGTTTATGGACCCCAAAATAACACTTGTAAACATGGACAGGGGAAAGTTTCCAAGGTGTATAAGGGATATAAGGGAGCAATCAAAGTAAGTATTGCGCTTGTTTAGGCGCAATATCCAGATTCTCAAAGTTAGTTTCAGTGGGTCTTACTGATTTGTGACAGGACTTACTCAGACTGCTGTACTCTTCATTTGATGTGCCATCATGCTATTAATCTAAATATTTGTAAATAAAGTATCTTTAGCTAACTTAAAAGGAATAGCATGTGGGGCCACCTGGGTGGCTCAGTGGTTGAGCATCTGCCTTTGGCTCAGGGCGGGATCCCTGAGACCTGAAACCGAGTCCCGAATGGGGGTCCCCAAGGGGAGCCTGCTTCTCCTTCTGCCTATGTCTGTGCCTCTGTGTCTCTCCTGAATAAATAAAATCCAAAAAAAAAAGCACCTGTCGGGCACGTGTTAGCAGTATAGAAAGCTCTTGGAAGGACAAGGTCATTCAACACTGCGAGCCGGGCACCTGCTCCGGGCGAGGCGCGCCTGCTGTCTGCGCAGGCGCGGGGGCGGGGCGGGGCGGGGCCTACGGGCCGGAGGAGCTGCGGGAGGAGCCGCGGGAGGAGCCGCGGAGGAGCCGCCGGAGGAGCCGCGGGGCAGTGGGCCGCAGCCCCGGGGCGAGTAGGCGGTTCCCGCCGGGGCTTGGCGCTAGAGAGGCAACCGACGGTGAGGAGCTGAGTCGGGTAGTCCGGCGAGGAGGCTCTCACGGCGCTCTGCACGCGGCTGCCTTTGGAGTTTTGCTAAAACGACGGTGGAGGAATTTCGGGTAGTGTCAGGCCACAGGAGCTGCTGGAAGCTGGTGCCTCTTTCATCCACCTGAGCTTTTCTTGAAGCAAACAAGGAGGCGGGAAGCGGTGTGCGTCGGTCCCTCTCCAGCGCTCCGGTGCGTGGCCCTTCGCAACCTCTGGTCACAAGCCACCGGGGTTATCCACTAGGACCCCGAGACTACGAAACAAAACCTTTAGGTCCTTCTGACTTTGCTGATGGGATCGTAAAGCGGCACAACCTTCCTGAAAGACTTTGCAGTATCTGCCGAGCGAGCGTCTCCCGAAAGGCCTTCCCTGCGGACCCTGGCAGGCCCCTCCAGGTACCTCCCCCAAATACTCAGAATTGAGAACAAAAAAATTCTGATAAAAATGTTCACTTCAAGGTTGTTTAAACTGTATAAAATTGGAAGCAATGAAGAATGTTAGTAATCATGGCGTATTTTCATAACGGATCACGATACAGTCATTTTTTTTATAATTAAAGAGAAGTTTTTTTTAATTTTTATTTATTTATGATAGTCACAGAGAGAGAGAGAGAGAGAGAGAGAGAGGCAGAGACACAGGCAGAGGGAGAAGCAGGCTCCATGCACCGGAAGCCCGATGTGGGATTCGATCCCGGGTCTCCAGGATCGCGCCCTGGGCCAAAGGCAGGCGCCAAACCTCTGCGCCACCCAGGGATCCCCGCGATACAGTCATTTTTGATGAATATTTAATCCTGGGAAATATGCACTGTATAAGTTAAGTGACAAAAGCAAAAGAAAAAATATAACAAAAACATTTAAAAAATGGTAGAAGTATATTTTTAACAAACATAGAGATATACGCATATGGAAAAGATTGCAATGTTCTTAGTGGTTTGCCCCTGGAAGGAGGGGATTTCAGGTGATTTTCATCTGCTTTGAACCTTTCTGTGTTTTCCCAAATTATCCTCAATAATCATGCCTGGTTTATATTTAGAAAATTAAAATACATCTTTACTTTCGGTAAAAAATTAAAGTGTGTTCAAAGGCTAAATGACATCTGTTGTTTCCTGACCTGAAGAAGTTGTCATGGTTTGGAAAATAGAACCTAACAAAAGTGAATCTCCCTTGACAAAAATCCGACAGGCTCCTTAACCTCACGAAAGCTTTTCATTCCTTCTCTGCTGTGACTTTATTGAACACATCTCCTTCCAGTAGTGAGGATGAGTCTGGCACTTGAGGAGCCCAGGAATATTCTCCAGATTTGCTGGCAAGCCCATGCTAGCACAGGTGAAAGACACAAAGGAACTATCAAAAGCAACAGCTAACATTTATTGAATGCTCACTCTATGCCAGCCATGATGCCAAGTGCAAGACACACAGACACATGCACCTGCTCACATGCACACACATACTTTTCTGAATTTATTAATATATTTCATTTTCACAGTGATCTTATGGAGTTGGTACTGTAACTACTCCCACCTTAAAGATGAGAACACTGAGGCCCGGAAGAGTAGTATGCTCCATGTCACACACTTAGTAAGTCAGACTGTCAGAATTTGGATCCAGGTCTGATGGTGCTAAATTGAGAAGTGGGAAAAGCAATAGATGGGGGAGGAGAGAGAAAGAGAGAGAGAGAAACCAAAGAGGGGAGAAGCCCCCAGTAACCACAGGGTTTTCACCACTTCCCTCCGAAGGGTACGCCAGAATGAGTGCCAAGAAGCAAGTCAGAGTAGGGGGAAGATCATGGCCTTCACATTTGTGGGCCTCAGTGATTCCAGGTGAGCCTGGACGAGGGTCCCTCACCTCCAGAGCAGCAGTAAAAAGATGAAAAACAAGTTGCATGTAACTGTGTTGGTATTTGATAAAGTTTTCTCTCGAAGGTTAAGAAGGAGGCACAAGTTTCTGGAGTGATCCTGAGGAGAACTTTTGGGTGTCTTCAAGAACTCACCAGGTGGATAGCAAGGCTCTTCGTTCCAGCTTCACTTTTGAACACATGGCTCTTCTGTGCGTCAGATGGAAGAACTCCTAGAGCTGTCCTCCTGTTCGGCAGCCCCTATTAAGCTTGGTTCTGGCGCCCACATAGAACGCAGGTGGCGAGAGGCGGAGGCAGGTAAGAGGAAGAGTTTTCTGAGGTCTCTGAGCAAAAGAAGGGAAAGAAAAGTTAGAGGTTTCCTGTGAAAGTAATGGCTGTTGCTCGTAATGGAAGGGGAGACTGTGACAGAATAAAGTGTGCTGTGACGATGAGCCCCTTGTGGGGAAGGAAGAGGGGACCGGTTCTTCATACCTGTCACCAGGTTGACTCCACTGGCACATCACAGCTGTGGTGTGTCTAATATCACCCAAGGGAGTCCTGCGTGACTGGGGGGCAGTGGGGAGGATGAATGGGAAGCAGCAGTTGGGGGGCTGGCAGAGGAGGATATGGCAGCGGGCACCTGACCCGTAGGAAGCATGCCAACTCTCAGAGCTCATGTTGCCCTGCACTATTCTCTGTGGGGCCCATTTAAAATATAAAAGAGGAAGGGGGGCAGCCGGGGGGCTCAGTGGTTTAGTGCCACCTTTGGCCCGGGGTGTGATCCTGGAGACCCAGGATCGAGTCCCAGGTCAGGTCCCTGCATGGAGCCTGCTTCTCCCTCTGCCTGTGTCTCTGCCTCTCTCTCTCTCTCTCTCTCTCTCTCTCTCTCTCTCTCTCTCCATCTCTCATGAATAAATAAATAAAATATTTTAAAAACAAATAAATAAAATATTAAAAAAAACACGGTAGGAGCTCAGAAATTTTGTTTAAAAAGGTAAATAAGTGATTTACAGATGCTAAACAGCACCATGGGAATGAAAAAACCAAAATCCAAATTGCAGAAAATTCTATAGGACAAATACCAGTTTCTTCAGCAAATACATTTTTTTAAGATTTTATTTTTTTGAGAGAGAGAGCCCACATACAAGTGGAAGGGAGGGGCAGAGGAAGAAGCAGATTCCCCCTTGGGCAAGGGCACCAATGCCAGGCTCGATCCCAGGACCCTGGGATCATAACCTGAGACAAAGGGAGACACTAACTGAGCCACCAGGGACCCCCCAACAAATACATTCCAAGACAAAAAACATAAGGAAGGAATCTAGAGATTAATAGATCTGAGGAACCTATGAATCAGATGTGAAATGTCAAAGTGATGAGATAGGAAAATCTCAGACTGCTTGGATGCTAGTTAATATCATTGTTATTTTCTTGTAGGTATAACAATAATATGGTGGTTGTGTTTAAATAAGAGTACCTATCTTTTAGAAATACATACCAAAATATTTACAGCTGAGCTGATAAGATGTCAGGAATTTTTTTTTGAGAGAGAGAAAGAGAGAAAGAGTGAGTGGCAAGGGAGGGTCAGAGGGAGATGGAGAGAGAGAATCTTGAGCAGAGCCTGACTTAGGGCTCAATTGAGCCAAAATTAAGAGTCAGACTCTTAACTGGCAGAGCCACCCAGGTGCCCCAAGATGTCAGGAATTTTGTGTATAATCTGGGGGTGGGAGGGGTGATTGGGAGTGGAGATGAAAGAGGATTGACCTGAAGTTGATCACTGTTGAAGCTGAAGGAAGTTTATCTGGGGGTGGGGGGTGTCCATGGACTATTTTGTTATTTTGTATATGTTTGAGATTTTCTATAATAATTTAGAAGGAAGAAAGGGAGAGAAAAAGAAAAATGGAAGTGAGGGAAGATACCACCTTTACAGTCAAACCTGGATTCAAATCTTGGCTCCCTCACTTATCAGCTATAACATTCAAGGTTAAAATTTATCATCACCAGCCAGTTTCCATAACTGTGATGGGACTAAAAATAGCACCTGTCTCCTAGTAAGAATCAAATGAAATCCCATATGTAAAGTATGTCTAATAACTTAACACCCGAAGAATAAGCCAATCAAGAAATGGGCAGAAGACATGAACAGATATTTCTCCAAAGAAGACATACAAATGGCTAACAGACAAATGAAAAAATGTTCATCATCACTTGGCATCAGAGAAATACAATTCAAAACCACAGTGAGATACCACCTCACACCAGTTAGAATGGCTAAAAGTAACAATACAAGAAACAACAGGTGTAGGCAAGGATGCAGAGAAAGGGGAACCCTCCTAAACTGTTGGTAGGAATGAATGCAAGCTGGTGCAGCCACTCTGGAAGACAGTATGGAGGTTCCTCAAAAAGTTGAAAATAGAGCTACCCTACGACTCAGCAATTGCACTACTGGGTATTTATCCCAAAGATATAGATGCTGTGATCCTAAGGAGCACCTACACCCCAATGTTTATCAGCAGCAATGTCCATAATAGCCAAACTATGGAAAGAGCCTAGATGTCCATCGACAGATGAATGGATAAAGAAGATGTGGTGTATATATACAATAGAATACTACTCAGCCATCAAAACAATGAAATCTTGCCATTTGCAATGACATGGATTGAACTAGAGGGTATTATGCTAAGTGAAATAAGTCAATCAGAGAAAGACAATTATCCTATGATCTTCTATGTGTAATTTAAGAAACAAAACAGAGGATTATAGGGGAAGGGAGGGTAAAGCAAAACAAAATGAAATCAGCGAGGGAGGCAAACCATAAAAAACTCTTAATCATAGGAAACAAACTGAGGGTCACTGGAGGGGAGGCGGATTAGGGGATAGGGTAACTGGTGATGGACATTAAGGAAGGCGCACGAGGGATCCCTGGGTGGCGCAGCGGTTTGGCGCCTGCCTTTGGCCCAGGGCGTGATCCTGGAGACCCGGGATCGAATCCCACGTTGGGCTCCCGGTGCATGGAGCCTGCTTCTCCCTCTGCCTGTGTCTCTGCCTCTCTCTCTCTCTCTCTATCATAAAAAATAAAAATTTAAAAAAAGGAAGGCGCACGATATGATGAGCACTGGGTGTTATATCAGACTGATGAATCACTGACCACTACCTCTGAAACCAGTAATGTGTTAATTAATTGAATTTAATAAAATCAAAAATCATAAAAAGTGTGTCTAACAAATAGCATGTAATAAATGGTAATTGTCCTGAAGACCAAATGTTAAACATGTTATCCAAGTATAATTGGTGCTAAAAAAGATTACACTTTAACAACAAAAATTACTAAAATTCCAGAATCCTGGGTAGATACCATGCACTTGATGTTCTATAGTCAAAACTCATTTAATCCTCATACTTAAAGTGAATCCTCTCTAAGCAAGATTTTTTTAAGGTTTTATTTATTTGAGAGAACTCATGAGTGAGAACACAGGCAGGAGAGAGGGAGGAGCAGGGAGCCCTACTAAAGAACTCGATCCCAGAACCCCTGGATCATGACCTGAGCAGATGCAGCTGCCTAACTGACTGAGCATAATCACAAAAATAGTCATTCTCACAAAAATATCGGAGGACTTCATCCATTTTCTGAAGGCTTTTTAAATATCTCATATTCAGATCATTTTCTTTTGAATCATTCTATCAACTTTCTCTCTTCCAATTAATAACTGAACAAATCCTACCAGATTCATATTTGGTAATGGCTTTGTCTGAAACCATAGGAATTCTCCAACATGACCCTTCAGCACACTTCCTGAAGTCCTGCATCTTCTCAAGATTTATTTATAGTTTTTTTGGCTAGATGCTGATATTGAGTAGGAAGGAGGGGAACAGAGGGATATTAATTTTATAAATTGTTAGTTATTAGAGAATTCTGCTCCCCTGTGCAACCTGCCAATTGTTGAGACTAGAATACTGGATCTCCAGTGACCTCCTCCTATAACTGCAAATTTCACATAAATCGTGCATAGCTGGATACTCCTGAAAAGCATTATTAGACTTGACATTTGAGTATTTCAATCCAAAATGGTTTAGGCCTAATTATCTTTCCAATTCCCCCAAATCTCTATTTCTCTTTGATTTTGTGAATGTAGATGAAACAACATCCTCTTAAACCCATTCAGATGGACAAAGCTGGAAGAGCACCAGAGGCTACCAAAGGCAATGTTAAAAAGTTAAATATGTACCTTGGCCTTTTATAGTTGTGTTAACCAAAATTCACTCCTGATGCTTAACCAGAGAATTCCTTTCAATTCAATCCATGCAAATAAAAAGTTCAGCTCTAACATAGAAAGTAAAATAGGGAATGTCACCATAGGGGGCAAAATATTATTGTATTTTTTTGCCTTATCCCCTAATGCAAACATAATCTCCATTGAGTATTTTAAATAATGTCATAACGCAAAAAAATCTGAGCAGTATAGGACAGAGATCAGGGGAAAGTACATAATATGAGAGATTTTACTTCCTAAACCACATAAAACCCTGCAAAGATAAACAGCATATAGCCAACTGAGTTTATATCCATAAATGTGAAAATCTGCCTACACCAACGTTGACCAAAGTTGCCTGAGCACACGGGAATTAGGTTTGGAGCCTGTTAAACATAGATTCTCGGGATCCTCCTACAGAAATTCTAATCAATAGGTCTAGGAATAGAGCCCAAGAATTGATACATTTTAACAAGTATCCCAGGAATCCTTATGCTCACATAAGTTAAAAAACCACTGACTTGCTCAAATTAGAACTTTATTTTTTTAAGATTATTTATTTATTCATGAGAGACCCAGAGAGAGAGGCAGAGACACAGGCAGAGGGAGAAGCAGGCTCCATATAGGGAGCCTAATGTGGGACTCGATCCTGGGACTCCAGGATCACGCCCTGGGCTGAAG
>NW_026574923.1:0-32958 GCF_905146905.1 Nyctereutes procyonoides | reverse complement strand
TTTTGGAAAATGGCCCTCAGAGATTGTCTAGAAATGCATGAAATGAAGTAGCAGTTTGGCAACGATAACTTATTTTTATTAATGTGAATAGCTAATTCTACTGAATCTAGTATCATCGTTACTATGGATGGAATTGGTTAGTTGAAATATCTGTGTGGATCAAAATAAAAGAATAATTGTAATATAATCAGTTACATTTCTGAGAGCCAAAATTTAATCGGTGGACTGTATTTTTGCGGGAAAAAATAATATTTAGATTTTTCCTTACAAATTTTTTTCTTGTATTTTTCTTACCCTTCAAACTGTGCCATATGGCAAAGGTCCTAAAATGCTTTCTTGGAAACTGTCTGTTGGTTTCATTAAGATCTGGGTTGCTAGGGATCCCTGGGTGGCGCAGCGGTTTAGCGCCTGCCTTTGGCCCAGGGCGCGATCCTGGAGACCCGGGATCGAATCCCACATCAGGCTCCCGGTGCATGGAGCCTGCTTCTCCCTCTGCCTGTGTCTCTGCCTCTCTCTCTCTATCTGTGTGATTGTCATAAATAAATAAAAATTAAAAAAAAAAGATCTGGGTTGCTGCTTTTCAACAAATGGGGTAGAGTTTCTAAGAATCTGTCTATGTTTTATCATCCATTTCTTCTGGTGATTGACAGCAACCATCTGCAAGTGTAGAAAGAAACTAACCCTTCATGGGACCCAGCCAAGTAGTAAAGTCGCATTTGAATACAATCACATCAATTAATTTGTAGTTACAATCTCTTGTTTTGAAACCGGAAACCAATACTATTTCATGTATTTCTTGTAATATAAACCTATGAAAAAGACAAGGAACAAATTATCAATCTCTTTTCCAGATAACTTAATCCTGTGGAGCTTCAATGGTCTTAATACATCAGAATTAACATACGTTAAGTGGTTCAAACATAATTGGACCCAGGTCTCCATTCTTCCAGCCCCATGCCCTTCCAATGGACAGAGACACTGCAGGGAATGCTCGTCATAAAGATTAATTCTAGAAAACACCAAAAAACACCGAAGACTACACAGCAACTCTGGATGAGTGTACTGATTTATATAATAATTTAAAATAGCATGTGAAGGAAACGAATTTTGATCGTGTATACATTGTCTTTATTATCTTGGCTAAATTTTTGTTTGCTTGATTTTAAAATATTGTCTAATTCTCTTAATATTTATTATTTATTAATCATTTAAATGGTTTCATATGAACCTTTACATTAAAATTTTCAACTATTTAGGCTCTAGAAACTAAAATAGGTCACTGATTTTTTTTTTTTTTTTTTTGTAAAAAGAAAGAGGAAGAGAGAAATTGTAAGCAACCAAGAAACACTGAGCTTTTTAAATTTGTTTCTCTTTTGTACAACCCTCCATGTGGTTGTCTGGAGCAGGTTTCTGTCCTAAGTTTTATGAAAGGCTCCTTTAAAAGCAGCTCCAAACTGGGAGGCCAGAATATTAAACATTCAGCGAAGCATTTAAGAAAAGTACGGGATATAAAGACTTCAATAGCCATTCATTTATACTAGAAACACGACTTGATTAAATGAAAAGCTAACTGTATTTGGGTTTCTTACATTTAACAAAGAACCTTCCAAGAAATGTCAGCCAGATCTACCTACTTTTCCTTACTTGACATAATTAGTACCCTCAATCCTGTTTCATAAATCTTATCATTGATTTATAAGCACAAAATCTATGTGGCTTGCTGCTTTACGTCTTACGTTTGACAATGTTGAAAATATGCATTAATATGCCACCAAAAGAGCTGATAATTGGCTTCAATTTAGGAGCATCTAAAAGATGATTCCACACGTAAATATTTGCATTTCTCTGGTATTTTAAGGAGTAACTATTTTATTACTGTTTGATGGAAGATAAAGAGCTGCTTCTGCCTTTCAGTTGCTTACTTTACATTCTACTGATAACCACTGCTGTAGACACTGGAGATAATCAGTGATATCAGCTTAAATTCAATGACGCTGCAGGTGGCGGGGTTGGGGGAGGTGGGGTCTGGTATTTAAAATGTTAAAAGCAACAGCAGATAGGTCAGGTAAGATGAGCCTACAGAAGGCGGCCTTCACCACATCTGTGTTTCCAGAGAGGAGGTGATTAATGGGGTTAACAAAATAAAATAAAATGAAAGCAGAGCAGAGGGATGGGACACAAGAAATTTAAAAGGAGAAACGAAAGAGAGGCCATGGCTAGAAAGGGGTAAAGTTAAGGTATTTTTGCAATCTTAGAATTGGGGCGCCTGGCTGACCCAGTCAGTAGAGCACATGACTCTTGATCTTGGGTTGTGAGTTCAAGTCCCACTACGCTGGGCATACGGTTTACTTAAAAACAAAACAGAACACCTGGGTGGTATAGTCGGTCAAACGTCTGATTCTTGGAACTTAGAATATTGCACTTAAATGTGCAGCCAAAGCCTCAGGGTGACTTTTGAGAGTTCTTTGGATTTTTTCACTTACTTCAGAAGAGCTACAAGATAATTTATTATGGTGCTATTTTTCTTTTAACATGACAAATACTTATATGTTTTCAGAAGATAAATTGTAAACCTAGTTACTCTGCTACACTCATTGTTAATTTCTTCAGTGACTTGTGTTATGAAAGCTAAAACAAAGCAAAAACACTTATCTGATTATTTCTGTTAATATGATAAATGCCAGCAAAATACTTTCCTTAACTACACACTTTTTTCCCCCTCTCTCTCTTCTTCCTTTCTTCCTTTCCCTCGCTTTCCTTCCTCTCTGGACTTCTCTGTCTGCTTCTCTTTCTATCTTATGAAAAACACACCCAGGAACCCAGGTCAAGGAAAAAATAATTTTGAAAAATACTAAAAGTTTAGAACCATTTAAAGCAGAATATTTTTTTAAAGAATAAAAAAGAAAATGGCCTTTACACCTTGATCCTTCTTCATTATAAGTTACAATCATAAAAGACTAAATTATAATTAAAATAATATTAATTTACTTGAATGTTACTGTTTATTTCTACTAATAAAAGTGAGGAAGTTCAATAAGACACGATTAAAATTTAAATCTGGAAAAATGTTATTTTCTTAAATGTTTCATGCTATTCTGGCTGTTAAAGTCTAATAGTGTTAAAAGCTAAAATGCAGGAAAACGGCATTGTTGGAAATCTTTAAAAATGTTAAAGAACAAAAGTAACTCAATGTAATTTTTGTTTTATAAAAGGTTATTTTCAATTTAATTTTGTTATTTTTATCTTCAGATAGATTGAAAATCTGTTTCATTCCTCAATTCAATTTCATTACATTTGTATGTGGATTTTATATAGTTCACAACACCGATACTTGATAATCTAGTTTTAAAATCCTTTCTGAAGTGTTGAAAGCATCATGCTTTATTTGGAAACAGTAGCATAAAAATAATGAAATATACAAATATCTCCATATATTAATTCCTCTGCATCTGCATGATTGTTCTATCATTTTTCACAATTTAAAATGGAACTCATCCATCACTTTGATATGAGCACACGAGCACAATTTCTTGTGCCTTTTGCTTATTTCATCAGCTTTGTGCTTGAGCTTGATAAAAAGGGGGAAAAAAGTCTATACTGAAAATAGTAATGTTAGCTAATGCTTACTGATTTTTTTTTTTAATGTGCCAGGCACTTTCCTAAGTATTTAAAATAAAGATTCATTTTGTCCTTAAAACGCCCATCTAGAGTAGGTATTTTATGATACTAATTTTACAGGGGAAGAAACTGACACATTAACAAGTTTAAGCGACGTGGCCAAGTCTCCAATACCTAGTGAATGGGGAGCTGGGTTCCACACCAGCCGGTGTAGTTCTAGACAGATCAATACAACCCCTCCAGAGATCTTGTTTTATGTATTGCAAAACAAAAGGGAGTAACAAATGAAAAACACTTCTGAATGGTGAATTTTAATGGAGCATTCTACCTAATAACCTACAGATATAAAATAAATTGTAGTATGCTGCTTGTAAAGTCATGAATAAACAATGTGAGGTCTGGACAAATTTGCAGCATAATCAGCAAGTGTTTTCCACATTTTTCTAAAATCAGAATTTTTTTTTAAAGATGTTATTTACTCATGAGATGCAGAGAGACAGAGACATAGGGAAAGGGAGAAGCAGACTCCTCCAGGGGAGCCCAACACGGGACTCGATCCCGGGACCCCGGGGTCACGCCCTGAGCCAAAGGCAGACGCTGAGCCACCCAGGCATCCCTAAAATCAGAAATTTTTTCATTATACTCTTTAAAACTCCTAATTGTGTGGATAATAGCAGAAAGAACTTCCTCCACTGCCTACACAGAATCAATTATTTGACATCGAGAGTGGCCAGTTTGAGGAAAGTTTAGAAGATTTTTTTCTCAAATCACTGCAAATACCAGAGCTCAGAATATAGTTCATTCATTGTCAAAAAGGACTTGAGAAACAGGAGCACTGGTTCAGAAAAGATAAAATGACCAGAAAAAGATATATGTCTTATTTTATTTGTCAGAAATCCTCCATTTTTCTATAGGGAAAAGCAAAAATGATCTCCTTTTAGAATTCATTAAGTTTTGTATTTTCACAAAAACAGCATCAGCATAAACTCTTGGGAGACGTAACTTCATTTTCAAATGGCAAGGAAAATTCATATTAAGGCTCTGAATCAGAAAGTATGCATGGGTTTAAATACATAGTAAGTTAGTTATATTTTCATTATCTTCTAGTTTCATATTACCACATGATGTTATTTTATTTCCATGACAGTAGATTACAGTAGCTACCCATTAGCTAGGTTAAGGGGATTCATAACTGAATTATGACAGGACAAATAAGTAACCAACTGAACAATTTATAGTGAGATATTTTTATGGCATTTCCCAGATGATGTTAGTGACATAAAAACATGATATATTGAAAAGTACTGAAAGCTGAGTTTCACAAATATTAAATACATACTTACTGATATATCATCTATTAACTCACATAATTTATATGGTAAAGAACATATCACTAAAACAAATCTGAATTTATTTATTTATTTATTTATTTATTTATTTATTTATTTAGGAGAGAGATCAGGAGAGTGATGGGGGGGGCAGGGAGAGAATCTTAAGCAGGCTCAATGTGGGACTTGTCCTCACAACTCTTGACATCAGACCTGAGCTAAAATCAAGACTTGGAGGCTTAACTGACCCGGCCACCCAGGTGCCCCTCAAATGTATATTTAGACTCCTAATACTCGAGGGAAAATAAAGGCTGTAATATGACTATGCTTCTTATACATAAGCTTAAAAATGATTTTCCTATCCTGAAGCTAAGAATCAAAATGTGAAAATCAAAGATAAGAAACCTACAGATAAGAAATTTTCCCTATCTTGACAATATTTTCTTGCCTTCCTTTAGTGTTGAGATACATTTTATGTACTAATTCACTCAGTCATTCATTCACTTGTTATGTAAGATAAAATGTCTCCTCGTGAGGCTGTAATTCAACATATCCACATATTCAGAGCGCAGACCTTATGCATGCTTACACTGGAAACAGATAACCCTGGTTAGATTCCCAGCTCTACTATATACCAGCTGTATGGCTGTTGCCAAATTACTTCATAACCACCAAGTTCCTCACTTATCACGTGAGAATAATGATGGTATCTACCCAATAGGGTGGTTCTAAAAATTAAACGAGACGAGGCAGAGAGCCTAACACAAAATACGTATTCTATAAATGTTATCTATAAATATTATCAAATATTGAGTAGAAAAGTTAATAATGAATTTGAGTGTCTAGGCACTTAGGAAGTCTTCTTCTAACACCTCAAAGGGCTTGTGTTATATTCTGTTGTAACTAAGCAATGGAAATTCTAGTGACGGAGAGTGAGCTGTTGAAGGATGCCACCACCAAGACCCGTTGGGAACGCCCTGATATTACATCATAAAATACAAATAAATACAAGGGCTATAGCAGGTGGAAAAATTACAGGGAGTAACTGAGTGAAATTAAAATACATGTCTTGGTAGGTGCTCGGTGAGATCTGGGACAACACTGCGTCTGTATAGTTAGAGACACAGTTGCTGTGGTATGTATGCTCTCAAACGCACCCAAAAAGGAAAGGCCTCGGTGGGAAGCTAATCATATTATGTAATAAATTATTTTCCCAAAGTTTTATAGATAAATTCTATTAAAAAATAAATTCCAAAAACTTTTAAATGACCTGGGACAGTTTAGTTTTTTTAGAAGAGATAGTTATGTTTATAACCCTCTCAAAGAAGTCACCTTCTCCAGTGACAGGAATTATCTCCATACTACTTCCAAAAATCCGAGTTGGGATATTTTCATAATGGAACGGGGGTGAGTCAATACAACCAAGGCTACAAAGGTGTCAAAGAATATGTCATATCCCTCACCTTAGAATTTATGATTTCCTATGATTCTATTAATTTACCAATATCTTTAGTTGCTGCAATTGGGGCTGATTCTAGCAACCGAAATTTCGCCGATAGTCTCGAAACAGTGAATCCTCCTATTGACAATGTTAGGCGAGTAACTCTCCGATGCAGGAGCAGGAGGAGGAGACAGAATTGTAAACCTTAACTAGTGTGTAATAAGAAACATTTTAGACAAACGTGGAGATGAGAACATTTACAAACACATTCTGAATTTAGTGATCACTAACCTGTCCCCCTGGAGCTGAGTCCGAAAACTCATATGCTGGGACATCTGCATCTTAAAGGTTTAATGTAGCTCTTGTGTAATAACTACCTGCAATCTCTAAAGGCTTTTTATGCTAATAGGTCACCGTTAAGTAACTATATGCAAACCACCACCTTAATTCTAGAATATAAACTTCCAGGATTTCTTAGACTACATTTTCTTTACCTTTCTCTTTTTGAGTCCTAAACTCAAAGCAATTTGGTGAGCCTGTAGCCTGCGTACTTCATGGCAATGTGGGACAGTCATTATCAACCAAGAGTAACATTTTCACACAACTATCTTTAAATATTTATTGATGAAGTATTTGATTTTTTTTTATCCTAGCTCCACCCTCTCAGCTGGACATTAATACAGCAGGCCATACTTAAAACACGGTCCAGAGACTGGCGCTCATTCATTCATCAATGTGTATTGAAGGCCTGTTACTGTGTAGGCGTAGTTAGTAGTGCAGGGTACAATGCAGTAATCAAGGCAGGCCACGTCACTGTTTTCTTGCAGTTTACACTCTTGTGGGTAAGAGAGAAGATGAACAAATAGACTCTCCATACATATTTGCAAAACATGTGAGAGAACAAATTGAATAAATATTGAACAAAAAATTAAATATTAAATCTCTATTCTGGTAGGAGATGATTATAATTATCCATGCAACTTCCTCAAAGAGTTCTCTTCTGATTCTCCAGTTGGGAGACCAAATAAAATATATTTCCCCAAAATAGCAGACTGCCAATTATTCTTGATTTTTACTTCCACATCTATAAATAGACATGGATGATCATGCGCACTTATGCATATTGTTGTAGCTGAACAAGTCACTTAAAGAAGTAGATTAATGTAAATATTACACGTAATCAACTTTCCTTTTGAATTTTTTGGAGTGAAGTCAGAAATTTCCACTTTTTCTTTATTGTTTTGTTTTGTTTTGGCCCGATGTCCGTGATCAAAGTATAAAACAAATACCACTTTTTCTATTCCACTGTGTCATAAAGTAATGAAACATTTATCACTGAGCGATGCTAAAAAGGTTACATTCAATTTATCAGAGTGCCCTTCTCAGGCAGCTCAAGAGAAGAGCGGCAACACCAGCGCACAGGTGTTCTGAGTCCTCTTTCCCAATCAAGGAAACGTTCAAGTATTAATTGCCAGTCATCTATTTACTCAATATATTTAAGTTTACATGTAAATGATAGTTTAATAATATATTAACTTGAGAAAGTAGAAGGTGCCCAGAGATGCTCTCATTTGTCAGTCTGCACGTGAGCCCAACCACACGTCATTTATCAAACTTGTGTTTTCTCAAGAAGTCAGTTTGCACAATTAAGAGAAACTTTGAAAACCAGGGTTCCTAATTTCACTGGTAATTGAGCTATTAATCTCTTGCTTTCTTTTTGATGCTAGCTTTCTTTTCCTCCTCTCAGTACTGGGATCCTTCACGTCCAAAGGTCGACCACACATGGAAGCACACGTCAACACTACTGCATCTGTGTTCATCTCCGACGGTCTCACACCAAGCCGACCGTGTCATTTTCAAACAGCCACCTCTACTTTGAAATACTAAGTTTTCTTCTGGGTCATTATTTTAACCCATTAATTAAAGCCAAAATGCTGATAAATGACCTTGCTTCGGAACTGTTTTATTTTTTATTACAAGTCAGGAAATTACCTATAATTTATAGTAAAGGATTATTTTTGGTAACATCTAGAATTTGGTCTAAAAGTTTCAGTTTAATGGCATTAAATAAAAAGCCACGTACTCGTTGATCTAACACCTAAAAGCCATTTATGAGAGCAAATGATTTGTTACCACAAAGTTATTGTATACCTGTCAATAATGTGACTTTTACTCAAGTCACAGAAGATATTGCTAACTAACCAGTGAACAAAGAGAGGATGGCATCTTCTATTCTCACCATGACCTAACACCCAGGTAACAGGATATGAACATTTTCTAGATGTTAGATTACATCAGTGGCAAAAGCAAAATGTTTTTTTCTCTCCTTAAGTGGATAAATTGCCTGTTACATACACATAACATCTTGTTTAAACTTTCCAGGACTAGAATAACAATCTCGAGACAAACCGGAACTAGAAGTCATTTTATTTGCTTTATGAACTATTTCATTGAAAAATAATGTTTAACATATGACATACACATCAATGCTGTGTGGCAGAAAGAAGCCTAGACAAGGGAAAGGAGTTGGATTTTTGTCCCTACCTCATGGGAGGCACTTAATTTCCCTGGGTCTCAGTTTCCTCATCTGTGCAATAAGGAATTGAGAACAACTGAGTGTTGAATTTCTTTACATTTCTAAAGCTGACAACTGAGTGTTGAATTTCCTTACATTTCTAACGCCTATTAAATAAAGGTAGCTTATATTTGACATAAAACATGCTATGAGCTAGATCATTTTATGTACTGTGTTGATATCAGCCTTTAAAATTTATTTATTTATTTATTTATTTATTTATTTATTTATTTAATTTTCATAAACATCAACCCCAGTGTGGGCCTTGAACTCAAGACCCCAAGATCAAGGGTTGCTAGCCAGCCAGGTGCTCTGTATCAATTTTGTTTTCATAAAATGTTTTTTTTTCACTGCAATGCTGACTTATTTCACTGGAAATTATGTTTTCTTGACTTAGTAACAGAAATTGAATAAAGGCAAAATGGATGTTTCAGACTGTGTCTCACACAGGTTTACAGTAAAATCTGAAGTTGGTTTTCAGAGAAGTAAAGATTCTTTGTCAAGTTATTATGTTGAAAAAATGTAACAATGACCAAATAAATAATATACGGGCAATTAATCTGAGCTCTCAATCATGGTCATGAAACGTCCTCCTCCCACTTCTAGTTCCCTTTCCAGTAAATTATTACTTCCCAATTATTCCATATGTTTTATGATAGCTTCACCTTAGGACCTTATAGAAACTTCATATGATGGATTAGGTTCCAAAACCTTTAGAGTGTGGATTAGATCATTCCATCAGTCTTATTTTTTTTTCTGTGTCATTCTCCAAATTGCCTATTTTCCACTTCTTAATCACTTACCCTCTCCTTGTAGCTTCCATCAACTCAACAGATATTCTTAAAATGTTTCTTGTACTCATTTGTTCAAAATCAACTTGTCATTTGTAGCTCTGAAGAAACAGTTCTCACAAAAAGCATACCTGGCATGCCCAGATTGAAAACATAAAACTCCACAACTGTGCTGCTTGACAAATATTCGGTTTTTGCTTTGTTTCATTTTAATTTTAGTCATTAATTTTTAGATCCCTAATCCTAGTATCGTTTTCCACGTTTAAAACACCCATTTCAGTGACCCCATCTACTTTACCTCATCTTACACATTATTTAACACGCTACTAGTAATTACCATTCAATAACACCAAAAATAATGGAAGACAAACAAAGGTGGTTGTTAAAATGGAAGCACTGACTTCTGGAGATATAAATTACTCTCCTCTCCCCATTCCTCTTCAGCTAACATCCTGGTCTCAATACTCAATAATCATCTTCCACCAAGACAGGTAGGTACTAACCTGTCCCAATTCAGTAGACTTTCTATAAAAGTTCCGTATCCTTACCAAACACCCTGCAGGCCTCCCTGTAAAACATGCATATTCAACATGCATTTTTTTTTTTGGAAACCACACAAAAAACACGAGCACACACATGAATAGAGTTTAATAACTCCATTTAGCATGAAAATAACTACGTGCTAACGTGATCAGCATTTCTTCTCTTCAATCCATCCTTTTAAGATTCTATTTATTTATTTGAGAGAGTGCATGTGAGAGAGAGAGAGCATGAGCAGGGGGGAGGGAGGGGGCAAGGACAGAGGGAGAAGCAGACTCCCCGCTGAACAGCAAACCCTATGCGGGACTCGATACCAGGACCCCGGGATCACGACATGAGCTGAAGGGAGACACTTCACCAACGGAGCCACCCAGGTGCCTCATCCATTCTGTCTTATATGGAAGGAGCACACCCTTTCAAACTGTGCTCGTATCATTCTCCTGATTAAAATAACTGGCATCTCTCAATACCTAACAAATAAACAGAATCCCCCCAAAAACCTTAAATTGCTAAGACACAACAAACTTTTCGCCATCTGACATAGTCTCTCTTCTCAGCCTACAGGACTTTCTTCTACACGTGCAGTTCTCGGGCCACACGGAGCTGTCTACTGCCTCCCACATACTTATCATTTAATGCTTTTGAATCTTTAAACTTATTCTCTCTACCTGTAATATCATTACCCACTTTTTATGGGCATTTTTGAGCAATTTCCTCCTCATATTTTCTGATTACTATAAATGTCACCTCCTCCGCGTTTCTGTAATGAGCTTAAGGCATATTTTCATGTATCTCAGCATCTCCTGAATGTCGTGTTTTGGATACTCAATAAATGCTTATTGTGTAAATGATTAATAATGATAGGGATCGATGAGAACAGAACGACATCCCAAATTTGGTTTCTTCTTTCAAAGACTTAACAGTGAAGTATGGAAGAGCAAGTGTGTTGGACATAACAGAACATTAGACAGCATATGTGGAGGGGACTAGAAAGGAAAGGCAAAAAACACGGAAATGAAAGCATGGATGTGCCTTCTCTGCTAGGCACAAGCGATGCGCTTTCACATATATAATCTCCATTTCTGAAGTATTTTTTGATTTAAGGTATAAACACATTATTATAGTTTTAATAACAGAATACAAACAATGAGCAATATTTAAATATCAGCTATGAAGGACAATAAAATGTTCAATAAACAAAGCTTACTAATATCACAAAAATAAAGACCTTAGACAAATGGTGTTCAAAATCATGAATTTTTCTAACAAATAAATATTCTAATGATGTACACAGGAAAGCCAAAGATAGAAATACAACTATGTAATAATTATCTGAATGTTTGTCCTAATAATCACATAAATGCAAATTAAACAATAAGCTATGGTTTTTGGATGCAATTTGTGCTTCCCACACAATACTCTGATTGTTAGTCTACTTCTTAGTATTCCCTGCTAAATTAAAATAGTGGAAGTCCGGACTGTGGTCTTTAATGATGCATCATGTGCCAACCTAGCAAAATCTACAAACATCTATTGAAATCTCTTGAATAGGGGGATCCCTGGGTGGCGCAGCGGTTTGGCACCTGCCTTTGGCCCAGGGCGTGATCCTGGAGACCCGGGATCGAATCCCACATCGGGCTCCCGGTGCATGGAGCCTGCTTCTCCCTCTGCCTATGTCTCTGCCTTTCTCTCTCTCTCTCTGTGTGACTATCATAAAGAAATAAAAATTATAAAAAGAAGTTTATTTGAAATCTCTTGAATAAATTTACTAATGAATGCATGAATACATGAATGGAAATGATAGCATGCAAAGCTAGAAAGGTACCATGGATTGAGTACTCTCTTTGTCGTTCTTTTCTTTTTTCTTTTCTTTTCTTTTCTTTCTTTTCTTTTCTTTTCTAAGATTTTATTTATTTGAGAGAGAGAGAGAAGGAGCAGAGGGAGAGGGAGAAGCAGGCTCCCCACTGAGCAGGGAGCCCAATGTGGGACCAGATCGCAGGACCTTGGGATTATGACTACATCCAAGGGCAGACACTTAGCCGACTGAGCCGCCCAGGTGCCCTGGATTGGATACTCTCGAAAATTTCTCTTTGGACATGGATTCCAAACACAGCAACACAAGCACACTGGATAATCCTTTACCCACTCATGAAGCATTTCCTGGTAAGTTCCAAACATACTCAAAAATGGACCCTTCTTCATCAACAGAACTGCTGTCCTTGGATTCTTTGTCTTGTTCTACTCTGAATCTGTCAGCCAGGTTAGAAAGAGTGATCACCTTCCTCCCACCAACTCCCATTTTCCCCTCAGTCACTCTCCCCTTTGCTTCTACTCTCTAAAGGTGCTGTCTTTCTACTTGACTACGTCTTCATTCTCATTTTCTTCCTTTTAAGCCATTACAATACACTCTTAATTGGCTTTTCTGCTTTCAATTCCAAACCATTTCAATCAATTTTCCAAAGTACAGCCACATTGTTACTTCTTGACTTGAAATTCTTTAGCCCGACTTTGACAGGATCAAGTAAAAATCCTTTTGTAGAGCAAGAGGTATTTCCCTAATTTGCTGCCCACGTGGCTTTGCACTGGCTGCAAGATAAGCTTCTCACAGACGCTGAAAACACAAAGACATACCAAATTCTCACACTTTTTTTTATGTTTTTTTAAATTGTTATTTATCTATGATAGTCACAGAGAGAGAGAGAGAGAGAGAGAGAGAGAGAGAGGCAGAGACACAGGCAGAAACACAGGCAGAGGGAGAAGCAGGCTCCATGCACCGGGAGCCCAACGTGGGATTTGATCCCGAGTCTCCAGGATCGCACCCTGGGCCAAAGGCAGGCGCTAAACCGCTGCGCCACCCAGGGATCCCCAAATTCTCACATTTAAAGGCTTTGCATCTCTTAGTCCTCGGACCCTTTCTGATCTTGAACACCAGGCACATTCTTTCTACCAGATCCTACTTAAGTGACCCTTCCTTCATGAAGGTTTCCTTAATTCCCCTCTGCAGATGTGACCGCTCTTTCCTCTGTGGCATCCCCGTACCCCTATATAATTCAAGATTACACTTCTTACTGTTACATGTCAGTCACCTACTCAAGCTGTGTGTGTCTCTAGTGCCTGGAACATATTCCGTTCTAAAATTACTCAATGTTTATTATCATTTCAGTGGTACCAACTGACAAAAGAGCTCAAACTGACAGAACCACTCAGAGTGAATGACTCAAGGATTTTTAATTTCAGTATATTTTTTGTTAATCTAAAACACGATTTTCTTACTTCTGTATTTTCATAGCCTAAACTAATACATGTATTTTAATATTCAATGCTGTGATATTGTGATTTATAAGAAAAATGCATATTTGGGCACTCAGATGACCCAAATATATTTCTCGTATACATTTGGTCTTCGTCCATGGTTCGTGGCTCACTACTTCCAAAACTCTAGGAATTTCCTAAGTGTGGAGAATAATAAAGCTATTTTTTGCTATGTTAATGAAGCGATTTTTGGAAAGCACCCAGGGATTGAGGCTGGATGCCAAGAGAATTGACCACGAGATTAGAGGATTAAAACATTCAGTTCCATCCCACTCCCTGCCCCTGACCTCCTTGAAGAAGAAGGGAGGGGCTGAGGATTGAGTTCAATCATCAATGGTCAATGATTTAATCATTTTTTTTTTTGTACTGAAGCCTCCATAAAACAAAAAAAGACAAAACAAAAACAAAAGGAAGGATCTCAGAGAGCTTCCAGGTTGCTGAAGACATGGAGATATGGGGGGAATGGCATGCCTGGCAAGGGGATGGATGCTCTGCGCCCTTTCCACAGACCTTGCCCTATGTATTTCTTCCACTTCTCTGTTCATGAGTTATGTACTTTTATAATAAACCAATGATCTAGTAAGTAAATATTTCTCCAAGTTCTGTGAGCCTCTCTAGTAAGTTAATCAAAACTAAGGAGGGGAACATGGAAGCTTCTGATTTCCAGACAGTCAGTCAGAATTACAGGTGACAACCTAAACTTGCAACTGGAATCTAAAGTGGCAAAGGTGAGGGGGGTTGTGGTGGAGGGTGGAGTTGGGGAGGGGAGTACTTGCAGGACTGAACCCTTAACCTGTGGACAGTGTCAAAATTGAGCTGAACATCCAGTTGGTATCTGGGGCATATCTTGTTGTATGTGTGGTGAAATCCCCCCTTCTCCACATATTGGCATTGGTGGGTCTCAAGACCTTTTGAATGCTAACCAACTAATATCTGTATGCCAAAAAATTTTTTCATGGCTTAAAACATAGCATGATACTATTTAGCATATTCAGATAGAAATATGAAATGTGGTATTGATAATGATTATGTGACTTCTACTACATCAGATGGAGAGCAAAAATATTTCTCTATTAAAACTTCACATTATAGAGATATAATTACATTAAATCTTATCTCTAGTTTCATGAAATATATAAAATACAGTTATCTAAAGGATATTTTTAAATGTTTCTAAAATGATTTGGACATGATTTTTCTTTCTCAATATCTTAATATAGGAAGGAGATATAAAAACATGGCACATTTTGGGCAAATTAACTATAGTATTATTTATTGTGGCCTACCTTTAGAAGTGAGAAAGAATTGCTTCTATATTCCATTTTCCTTCTGTTTCAGAGCTAGTATTTTGATAAGCTTATCTACCTTATGAAGAAGTTTAAAAGCCCAGAACCTATGCCTGATGTTAATAAGAAAGTCTACTGTAATATATGAGATATATGGAATAGAATAGCAAATGGAAGGTCTGTGTCCTATTTTTGGTTTGAATTTTTGTTTAAGGAAAGTGTAATTTGGTACAGTGTATTACTATTCTACAATTTATCCTTTAAACATAAAAATAGCTCTACAGCTACTCCCTTGTTACTTCATGGCAATTTTGGAGGAATGCCTGAGATTATATTTAGAGGCCTCTAAGAAACAAGAAAAAGAAACAACGAATACAAACTTAGAGTTCATTCAGGAAGAAAGGTATTAGAATCATCTCTAATAACGAGGCTAATGGAAGGGAACCAGAACTCAGAAAACGTAAAACTAAATGATCTAATGCTTCCATGCAGCAATGCTATAAGGAAGGAGAGGGTGAAAAATAGGAGGCGAAAGGTAAAACTATGCTAATCTATTGAGCACTGATGATAACGGTAGCATAAAATTGTCTTCAATTACACGTAAATAATTAAAATGGAAATAGCGTTTACAAAATTTGAAGTCAACCGTACGCTGACATAGGGTTAGTCTGTTTAATTTCTAGATCGCTATGAAATGTATTAATGATGCTCTGTTTATTTATAAATGTTCATGGCATTGTCTCCAAGAGCAATACAATTGGTTGAAAGCCATCTTTTGAATCTGGCACGTTACATTATCTATAAATTTTATTTGTTCAAATTGACAAAATGTGTTGCCTTATTCTTTGTGACACGAGGCCTACAAGAGAGTCTTCAAGTGCTAAAAATTTTGCATATGCCACCGAAGGAAGAACTATCTCATGGGTTTTGGTTTGGTTCCCAACCCATGGATTTAGATCACCAGGGAGTTATTTCGAAGGGATTTTCAAAGCCATAAGAGCTTAGTAAGCATTACCATTAGAGCAAACAGGTAGGTTGCATACACATGGAGGAGCTGTGCTCATGTTATGATTAAATGTAAAGAATTATAAAAGTATTAATTCAGCATATGTTTCTGTCATTATGAATGACCTTAATCAACAGAGAATTCTTTCACATGGAATCAGTAAAAGTGACTGATCTTATTTCTGAAAAAGATGAGGACTGTGATCTAGATATAACAGTAGGATTGGATTTTACGTTTAATCATCCCTTGACTTTCCTTCCTATGGCATAACTGTATAATTTGTACGGTTACACTTTCCTATCTTTAGGCAACTCAACACGTACTCTGAGCTCTTAGGTTCACTCGTTTTAATTGTGTTTTTTCTTGTATGTTCTAATTTGAGTGCTGATGCTAATTTTAGATGTGAGAACTTAAATCATTCATATTTTCTAGGTCTTGAAAATAAAGTAGGGAAACTGAACCAAGACTTTCTCTGAAGTTCCCTCCAAAGCTAACATCCCATAACTCTCTTACACCTTAGAGTACGTGGTGGCAAATACACAGCAGGTGCTTAATGAATGCTTGTTTAATTAATATGGCATAGCTTTTACTACTTTATACATCTAGGCTGACTGCAGGAATATTGTGTTTCTTAAAGTTTTTCACAAAACTAATGGTTGGAACATCTCAGAACTCTCTGCAGCTGATTGATTGGAAATCATTGGGTTTATATTCTTCCCATAAAACTGCAGGTTTTTTACAGCTTTATAGACAATAATGAGTACATTTAATTACATATGCACAGTAGCAATAATCTCCAAAGACAATTTAATTTCTGAAGCTGTGTACTGTAATCTCAGCCAAATCACAGATTCACACAAATCAAACTGGGATGAAGTTTAAGAATGAAAGCCAATCTGTCTCACTAAACCTTTCTCTGAATCTTTGGTAACTTGTAACTTATATTAGGACCAACATGGGTATTTTTAATTAGAGTGAGATGTTCTCAGTAAAAGATATATAACTCACATTGTGCCCAGTTGAATTCAGAGAGCACAACAGATTTTTGGGAGAAGCAAGTAATTACAAGAAAGGACACAAACTTGCTAATTGTTAGATAGGTATGACGCATATACATTGTAGTCGAAATATCTTAAAAGTCAATGAGATACTAACATAAAATCATCTAATTTAAGATTAATACATCCGTGAAGGTTTGGTGCCATGTTTGGATGGTTTTACTTTTCCAAGGACATTTGCCATTCAGCATAAAACAGATTGATATAAAGTATTCCCAACAGATTCTTAAAGAAGTTTGAGATATATTTCTTTTCAATAAAGTACCGAACATATAAATGACTTAAAGATGACCTGCAATTAATATCTCATAATCTGCTTTTTAAAAATACTGAACATCAAGTGTAGTAATTCAGTACAATAAATAAAAAAAAACTGTACTATTTCTTTGTCAAATGAAAAGCTTTACCCCTCGGCTTTGTTGTTGTTGTTGTTAGGAACACAACGTGAGAACTACCATCTTAACGAAACTTGTAGTGTACATGACGATATTGTTAACTTTAGGCACTGTGTTGTAAAGCAGATCTCTAGAAATCCCTTATCCTGCAGAACTGCTGAAACTTTACCGTTTTAAGGTTTTAACCGGAATAAGGAGCCAATATGTCAACATGATGTCAAAATATCCTGTTAAATGTAAATCTAAAACTTACATTAATGACTTGGCCGTAGCTTAATAAACCCACCGGAGGAAAAAGAAAATCTTTGTACCAAACTTCAATATGTAGAAACAGGAACTCCACACGAGTACGATGTTGAAAGCTTCAAAAGTCTAGGAGAAATACGTTATTTCAAAAATGAGTTTTGATTTAAACGTAAGCTCGAGGTAGTTATGAAAAACATTAGGGGAAATTGGAAAGACCTTGTTAAAATAATTGAGCTTACAGAAGCAGTGATAAGAATGCAAATCTGAAAATTGCCTCTGCATCACATAGCTAGCTAAATAATCCTAGAAGTGGAATCATTTTTCTTTCTCTCAAAGCAAAATTGGAATTTTAATAGGTGCAAAGAAAAGTGGTATGGAAACCAGAAGCACATGGATTTCCATCTCTTGTGAGACACATTAAGGCACATGAAAAGAAAACATGGTTTTATCTTTTAAACTTCTAAAGCCGGAGGTACTTTTAGTTTTCCTTAATAGTGTATTAGGACTTTACAGCCAATGATGTATTTAAATTTTTGGAATAAACAAATACCATTTCCGACCTTTCCCCCTTGGAACTACATAAACTGATTGTTGATGTATTTAGACATTTTTAGAATTCTTTCTTTCTTTGTGTTTCAACATGTGCAACTTTGATGCACCTACAAAAACTCCACTTTGGCAATATTACCTAATTGTTTAATTGTAATCAATTTCCATCAGGTGGCAATGGGTGAATCTCTTAGGGTTGATGCTGACCAACTGACCGGAGATCCTGGTTCGCCAACTATAACTGTGGCAGGAATAGAAGAAGTGACACAAAAAAAAATCTCAGTAAGGTTGTGTGGTATCTGCTGGGTTGCTGTGCATTTAAGAAAGCTGATAGAAGTGTTAACTATCGTTCACGGAAGCCCAGTGAAAGTGCTTAAGAGAAATGAGCACTTTTACAGAGATAGTTGACTAGAAAAAATGGGATAGAGTTCATGTCATCAAGCACACGTGTCATGCCTGAAGAAGTAAAAGGCTGCTAGTCTTACAGCGTTCGGGTAGGGGCCAGAATTCTGGACAGTTCTAGAAAAACACTGTGTTGCTACCATTTTCCCCAAACTGGTCTAGGAGAGGGTACTAGCAGATTCTGTGGTAGGAACTTGGTCTGCCTGCTTCCTACGATGAGCCTGCGCAGGCTGGGTGAATGCCACATGGTCTCTTCCCACGAGTACTTTCTCAGGAAGTCTTCCTGCTGCTGAGGTCTGGTCACATCCTAATGGACTTTCTTGACTCTTTATCAAGGAGTCTGATGACTTCTCTAGTTGACTTTCTTCAGCCCATTAGTATTGATTTGGCAGTCCTATGTTTATTTTGTTTTGTTTTGTTTTGTTTTTAAATTTCCAGGTTTGTTGAACCCATCCTAATTTCCAAAATGTCAAAGAAAGCTTTCTTAGATATGAAAGCCCAACCAACAGTATCTAAGTTACAGTTCCGAAAATCCTTTTCTCCCCATTAATTAGGGAGAGAGTATCGTGAAATTAATTGGTCACAGGGACCCCATTATAAAATGAGGTTATTTTATTTTATTTTATTTTTTTAAATGAGGTAACCTTTCACTGATAATTTGCTCTTTCTCAGTCAGCTACAAATTAGGATAGGCTATTGGTGGTTACAAATGCCACTTGATAGCGGTGAAAAACTTAAGATGTAATAATTCTTAGAGTCTGGAGAATAAAAAATCAGTTTTGATTGATAAATACATTTGTTTTCCAGTTGCAAAGTACATCAAACATTTAAGAATTATATACCTATTGCTCTACCTTCCAAATCGTGGGGTATATGTAGTCTACGTGTTACTTAGGGTAATAAAACCTAAGAATTATTATCTTGGAAGAAAGCTGAGGTTCTATTCATGCATTCTTTGAATGACTACTGAAGCATAATTTTTAGGCATTTACTGATAAGATCATTTAACTTGTAAATTCACTCGGAATATTTTAGTTTAAATTTTTTTACCTAAAATACCTAATAAGGTACCAATTATCTAATTTTTTAAGGTGCATTGAGGTGTAATTTTAAATTTTACCTAATAATATACCTAACGAGGTCACTTATATGAACATGTAAGGGGAAAAGAGAATTATAAATATTACACTAAACACAGTCACTGCCACTTAAAATGTTAAAATTATATCTTATTATCAAATCTTCACGACTAGAAACACTTCTAGAATTAAGTACAATATCTGTAAAAAATATATAACACACATACAAAAGCCATTGTTTCAATATAAAATAGATGTCTATCTACGAGATGCCAAAGGCCCATGGTGTATTGCATCCATTTTCCTTTAATTTAAAGATCTGTGCACTCTAAAATATATAGGATTCTTGGATGTGAGTTATCTGCTTACTCCCAAGTTGAAGCTAGTCACTAAGTCACTAATATTTGAAATTATTAAGTATTAAGAAAAGAAAAACAAAAACCAGTGCTCACTGGAGAAGCCACCAGGCACTCGATGGTACCGCGTGACTTTCCTTACACTTGCAGCAGGGCTTTACGACCATGGAATTTACAACCTGGTGATCTAGGGAACATTACAGAACCAGAGGGACCCTCACATTGTGAGGCCTTCGGGGACTATTCCCGAGGAGCGGCACCAGAAAGTCAGATATTTCATCAACATGAAATACGTGACTTTCTATGTCTAGCAAAGGAATTGATGCTGAGATTCAACATCTGCGGGCCTGGACAATTTCAAGTCTCATTCTGCTTCTGAATCTCCCACGTCATTGCAGAAAACTCAAGGACCACCGGTTTCCAGTGTTTCTGGTTTTGCGGTGTCGCGCTCAAGTAACCTGGAAAGGCTGAAATGCCTACAGACTCTAAGAAGCGTCTGATGCTGTGTTGCCAACAGGACTTTTCAGATGAAAGTATGATCGCTGTTAACGCAAACACAGTTTCCTGTGAACGCACCAATTTCTACAGAAAATTCTGGGTCTGCTCAAACTCTTCTTTTGTGAGTGGGAGTCAAGCTTTTATGTGTGGTGGTGGTGGGGGTGGCAGGAAGCAGCAGGCCTAATGAAACGCTGGGCAAGGTGCACTTCTTTCGAGCTTGCATGGATATGAAATAAACCATATTAATGGTTTTTCCCCCCTTCACAAAGCAATTTACATGAGACTAAGCTTTAATCAATTGGTCAATTGACGATTTACTTCAATATATCTTTCAATAATTGTGCTTTTCATATTCCCCACAGATTATGTGTATTCATACCCGTGCGTGTGTGTACATACGTGTATGCGTGTTCTATTAAAAGTTCTCAGTGGTGATCGTTTTCTTCAGCAAAGAAAAAGCTCTGTGACTTAATCTTCCAATGCAGCTAATGGGCAGATGTGATTTTAACACAGTCAACATTCTATAATACTTCATTATTTTTTATACCTAACATAGATTTCCCTGCTTGTATTCTATGTAAAGATTCTTATGAATTTCAAGTCATGTAACATATATCTTGGGGATTGGCTATAATTATGTACTGGTTTGCTTTGTAATATATACAGGCAACAAATCTGTAATTATTCATGCATTCTTTATGTTATTTATAGATCCACTGCTTATGCCAGCCCTGACACATATTAGTTGGATGAATGACCAGTCAAGCCTCTAAAGTCTGTTTCCCTATGCATAAAATGGGATTTATAATTTCTTCTTTATGGTACTGAGGGATAACCAGAATAAAATATATGAAATGCTGAAGGATTACTAAGTAGTAATTTGATTATGCATTTATTCCTCCATATTGCCTATAAATTAACCATTTTACTAATTAGCCTCCTAAACCAAGAGTCAGAAAAAAAGAAGTCTATATGGTCTGTCTCTTATTTGTTTGTCCTTAAACAATCAAATAACAAAACAATGCATTTGGAAAATAAATACATGTATGTCTCACATTATTCATAATCTGCCTTCACAAAAGTAATATTAAAAAGTGATAAATTCACTCAATCTGAATAGTTCTCTTTCCACTTGTATTTTTTTTTAACCCTAGTATTGGGGTCTTTTTGAAGTGAACAGAAGACTGTGTTTTTTGTATTTATATAGAAGAAAAGAAAGCGTCCTAATGGAGGCTTAAAATAGAGGTTTAAATTCCCAGGATTACTTATTATTCAGCTTCTTGGACAGGGATGTGTAAACTGTTGGCTTACGTCTTACAGTATAATATCACAGGATTCTAAAAATATTGCATGTTTCCAGAGAAGGACACTGCTCTTTAAATTGACAAAAAATTCCCTGTAGACCCCTTGAGCAGACTTTCTAAAAAAAAAAAAAAAAAAAAAAAAAAAAAAAAAAACAAAGCTTAAGCACTCCCTCCACCAGCAAGGGCAGATCTAGAAGCGATTCTAGGAGCTGCCAATAGGCACGCTATGGCATTCCACAAACATCCAGCTGCTACCACTTCACCAAGTCTTCCTATCTTTGCCATCCACATCTTGTAATTACTACTGAAAGGAAAAACAGAAGGGACAGAAAATGTGGTTCTAGGTAAACCAACTATAGCTATGCTCTCTATATTTAATATTATTACAATGTACTTTTAAACTTTTAGTAATAGCATTTCTTTTCACAAGAAAACATATAACAAGACTTTTCATCCCTCAAAGTCTTTGCCTTCATAATGAAACAAGCTGCCCCTTATCTATTTAATTTTCATGTATAAATTCGTATATACATGAAATATATATTATATATTAATATGATACACATAATATCCTAACATGTATATACACATATACATATCCATGTTAGGACAGTAGCAAGAACCACTGTCTTTTTCCATTCATTTGCTTAAGATGATGTTCCTGCTTAGCAATAATAGAAACTAGATTTCTATTCCATAAGCTGTGTATCCTTCAGTCCAACCTTCTACTGGACCAGCTGCAGAGTATTCCTAGAGAAATTTTCATGAGCTCACCAAGAAAAGTGGAAGTGCAGGAGTAGACAGTTTTTGGCCATAGGGGTGCAGAATTGGTTAATAAAGCGCCAAATGGATCAACAAACTACTGTAAGTGAATTTCCTTTTTCAAGTGTTGGCAATGGAAAAGCCGTCACAATGTCGTTAACACCCTGTGTCACACAAGGTGCTTCTCTATCAGATATGCTGTCAGAGCCGGAGGCCTAAGATTTGTGAAAAATATTGGAAAGGATCTAATCAGACTTAAAAAATAATAATAACAAAAGATCTCTTTTCTGATACTCAAGATAATTTGTGGAGACTCATCCATCTGTCCATCTATCCATTCATACATCCATTTCCTCAACTTTATTCTGTGGTGATTATTCTTACTATTATCAGTATCCATTTCATTTTCTATGATTCCAACAATGATAATGTTTCTTCATGCTCATCCATTAAAAATACACTAGAACGATCATTGAACTGACTCGTTCAATTCAGGCAGGGAACAACACCCAGGGAAATGGTCAAGAATTTAAGCAATTTTTCGAGTATCTTTTATACAATTACTTTTTAGCTGCATGAACTTGGCAAATGTTTGACAATTTTGCATCCAGTTTACTCATCTAAAAATCGTGTATAAAAGCATACCTATAACTTAGTGTTCTAAGAATACTTAGAGGAGATGGAGATGGGCCATGTAGGATTTTTACTAATACAGTAGGTGCCCAATTAATATTAGTCATTGCCATTACCAAAAGGAGACAGTTTAGAAACTTTGGGCTCATTCCCAAGTCTTCCTCAAATTAAGATGTCACATTCTATCCCAATTGCCTCTATAATTAAAATCTCCAGTATCACTGTAATGAAAAAATCTGGCAAGTATTTAAAATATCTATATTGTTTTCTCTGATTTTTTTCATTATGTAACAAGGGGTATTTGAATGATTGTCTATAGAACCCTTCAAAAGATCTTTAAAATATGCATTCTTATTAAGATACCACTCAGTTTTTTTGAGACTTCCATCAAGAAGTATGGATATGTCAGCAACAATTATCAAAGTGCACGGTTTTGCTAACAAAAGGACATGCCATGAGTCTATGCTCTATTTACCAGAAACCTAAATAAAAAAGAGGGGAAAAAAGCCCCATAACACCTGTACATGCTATGAAGGAACACAATGAGCCTAAGATACTTATCAACCCAACAAAATATAAGCTACAACATGTATTTTAACTTTTTATGATATACATTAGCATTTCCTTAATCACATTATTAAATGAAATTTTATTTACTAGTAACTCGACAGTGAAAAATAAAGGCACAGAAACAGACTCAATCCTCTGATTGCATCATTCTGCATGTTTTAAGCCAGAAATTGATGTGAGCTTTCTGCAAATAATAGTTGACAGGTGTTAATTATCTATGGAGAAGAAAAATGTTTCTTTTAAAGAAAAACATAATGGAGGATAAATCAAGTTAAATTGTTCTTCATTGTCCTTAAAAACTGTAAATAGTATGTGCCATGCCACTAACTGAAAATTACAAGTTCTAGAAATTTATTTGTTGATATTATAAAAGATATGTAATTTTTAAAATTTTAGCTTAACACGGGTGACTTAGTTTCTGATAAGTCATTTATTCTTTATTTACACATTTTAAAGCCCTTCTTAATCCTAAAATTAACGTTGTGTGTTGTTAATGGGACTCCCTTTCTTTTTCTCCCCCCTCTTCGTCTCCCTGTGCTATAATAGAAGAACATGCTACGTGTTCTGCAAACATGGGGGGGGGGGAGTACCCAGTGGTTCCTCTTGGGAAAGCCAAGAAAGGACTAACGGGAAAAGCGACGATTGAAATAAGATTTGAAGAAACAATAGAAATCCTTCAAATACTCAGGAGTTTAAAGAGAGAAAAACAGAAAGGAAAGCATGTGTGAAGGCAAATATGCATGAGAGGATTCGGCTGGTGGCAAAGAATTTCCCATGCCTGGTGTGTAGATGAAAGAAGAGTCTTTCTTACAGGCCAAAATAGGAAAGTTTGGATTTTTGTATATAGAGAGTTGTTACTGAACCGAGCGATCAGAGATTGGATTAAAGGGGCGGGGGAGGTGGGGGGGGGTTTGAAGGTAGGAGACCAATCAGTAACACCACCTCCCCTGGCTGTACCCGGAATATCCATGAACGAGGATTTGTGACATGCTTACAACAGAGCTTTGCACACAGTGAGCCCCGTACGAGCTAAACAAACAAATACTACAGATTTTAACTATTCACTATAGAAACTCTCTTATTTTTACGCACATTACCCTCTTCCTCCTCTAGGGACGTATCCAGTTACATATAAAATAGTGTGTCAACCTTCTAGAAACACTAATATTTAATATAATGCTTCCCCTCTATTCTCTGTTGTACAAAGCCTCTGCTTCTACAAAGGCTTTCTGGTTGAATTTCATGGGGAATAAACACCTTACTTTGTACCAGGCTCAGGGAAGAGTGGTTGCTTGGATGCACAGAGCGCAACACGGGGATTGAGGTCTCATCATTCCCTGTGAAGATGTTTAACTCATTCTCCACCCATGTCTTCCAAAACATAAAGTAGCTTCCACTTGTGGAGCCTTTATGGTTTCCTACGGCACCTACTGGCCTGCTTTCTGTTGGTGTTCCCTAGAGAAAACACTTTGTTCTTCGCTAATTGATTGAGTCATTTACCCCCATCTACCTATTTCCTATCACTTAAAAACTTACGATAAACATTCATTTGTTGTCACTTCCTCGCCTGGTAGTTTGCTTTCAGTTTAATGAGGTCTCAGAAAGGAGTAGAGACAAATGTGTGCAAGCTTATTTGCAAACTAGAAACCCTTAGTTGTTTTATTCAGTTAAGGAAACTGAGTCTCGCAGTCACATAACCTGCCATTTGCGCAGCTGATAATCGGCCAAGGACAAAATTATTTCTGGATGTACCTGCCTCCGAGGCCGTTTTCTCCTACTGCTTATTTCTTTGAACAAAACAAATATGACCTCTTGATAAGGACACCAGAATGATCAGATCTAAGACATGTTTAGTAATCTGTAACAACCAAAAACAGTGCTTCAAAGAACAAGTCCTATCCATTGATATAATTTGAGATAATTGTGATAACAACAAAAAAAAAAACCAACAACAACACAATGCCTATGCCCCCTTGAAACCTTGATTCTATTATTTTATCTTTACTTGAGTTTTTGTCCACTTACTGTTAGAAAATAATTGTAAATCTTGCTAAGCCCTGAAAAGACAAACAGAAAGAGCTCCCGTGCTGATAGCAGTAAGAATGGTAATGTGTCATCTTGGCGTAGTACCGCTTGGAACTATTTCAGTAAACAGGATAAAGCTATGTTGGACTAGAAAAGCTGGTGCCCTCCTATCACCTTCATAGGCGCCATACCGTGATTATAAGAAACATGGACAAAAAAAAAAAAAAAATAAGAAACATGGACAGAAAACCACCTTTATAATCATAAAAGGTTTTACATCATTTTTAGGCTGGACTATGGATAAGGCTAAAGGATCTTTTTTCCTCCCTCTCTTTAGTAAAGCCCTCCAGCAAGTGATATTCCAGGGGAAAAAGTACAAGAAGAAGTTCTAGGTTTAAGATAGTTGCTTTTCAGCAGCTGCAATGTTAAAGTGGTAACTGTCCACATAAACAACTCAAATATATGTTTATTTTACATGCACTCATGGAAAGGGGCGGGGGGGAAGGCTTGCATCATAAAATTCTAAAACTCACAAGTTTCAGCTCTCCTGTCACATCTCAGTGCATTTAATATCCTTCTGCCGCATTATTTACGACTTCACAAAGAAAGTAGTTATTTCCTATTATCTGTTCAATAAATAAGTAGAGAAATGCAGGCTGCAGAGATACAATTTGTTAATGAAATAGCCCAGAGAATCTTCACGGTGTCTGGTCTCGGAAGCTTGCGCAGCATCTATTAAAGCTTGCTTCGGTTTTAAAGAGTAACTGCAATTTTTACACATTGATATGTTCCACTCAGATGGCCGAGGCACGCTTCCTCAGTAGATTATGCAACATGAGTAATGCGCGCTGTGATACCACATATATCTGACCACACAGGCATGTTTCAACACTTCTCTCTACTTGCCCGACCTTTTTCTATTACTGGGAAGACTGCCTCATTTCAGAAACAAGATAGATGCAGAATTTCCAGTTCTTGGAACCATTTTCAGGAGACAGAAGTCTTGCGGGTTGTGGTTCACGTCCAAATATGGCACAGTGAACGCACTGTGTTCAGGAGATCACGCTATTTCAGTACCAGTTATAGGGAGCCCACGAGGTAGGCACGGATTCCCAGGTACATCACTATTCCCTCAGTCGTGTGCTTTCACCACCTTACAAAACAACAACAAAAACTCCCAAATGCCATCTTCTAAAAACATTCAATGTTTGGTGATAATCCCCCTAGAAAAAGAAAAAAACATACTAGAAAGGAAACATATTATATAAGATATGAAAACTTCTTTTTTAAAAAAAGACTTATTTATGTGATTTTGAGAGAGAGAGAGAGTGCACGTGCACACCAGCGAGGGGGGAGTGGGAGCAAAGGAAGATGGAGAGAGGGATTCTCAAGCAGACTCCTTGCTGAGTGCAAAGCCCGATGCCGGGCTCCTTGTCACGCCCCTGAGATCATGACCGGGGCCAAAATCAAGAGTCCGGTGCTCAATCGACTGAGCCACCCAGGAGCCCCAAGACATGAAAACTTCTCGTCTTAAACACAGCAAGGATTTTAGGTGTAAACCTATGAATGATGGACTTTGATCTTTTTTTTATAAGATTTTATTTATTCATGATAGACAGAGAGAGAGAGAGAGGCAGAGACACAGGCAGAGGGAGAAGCAGGCTCCATGCAGGGAGCCCGACACGGGACTCGATCCCGGGACCCCGGAGTCATGCCCTGAGCTGAAGGTAGAGGCCCAACCACCGAGTCACCCAGGGATCCCTGATGGACTTTGATCTTAATCAAAACATGAGAGTGACCGACTGATGCTGAGGTCTGATAGACTTCCTTTCTTACTACAGTACAGTTGAATTCAGCCTAAGAATAAGTATCTTTCACTAGGGTTGGGGTCGGGTATTACTCACAATTTGTATGACACACTACAGTGCTTAACACCAGGGACGGTCGATGCAAACACGTGTCACTAACTTTGATGCCGAATATTATTTGTGAACTAGTAATATTCCCTTAGATTTAAAACAAATAATTGTATTAATGCATCTTTAGGTAATGTTCAAACCCCTACAATAATTTTTAGTCAAATATATTAGAAATGCATACTTTATTTTAATAGCAGTAAACATACATTAAAGCAATTGTGAAAAAAACGTATTTCTTACCAGTGGATATAATAATAGCTATTAATATAAAGATTGCTTTGACTGAGACTTTCAGTAAGAGTGGCAATTAATATTTTTGTACAGTTTCTATCATAGAAACAGTGCTGTTTCATGTAACTTATTTTGAAATTCAGCTAGTGATATACCTAACGATGTTCTATAGAATGGTTTATATATTACAACATATTTTTTTATGTTCTTTAGAGGGTCCTCAATTCATATTTAAATAGCTAACAGTTAAACATGATCAGGGGATCCCTGGGTGGCTCAGTGGTTTAGCACCTGCCTTTGGCCCAGGGCGCGATCCTGGAGACCCGGGATCGAGTCCCACGTCGGGCTCCCGGCATGGCGCCTGCTTCTCCCTCTGCCTGTGTCTCTGCCTCTCTCTCTCTCTATGTCTATCATAAATAAGTAAATAAATAAATCTTTAAAAAATAAAATAAACATGATCAAATCTAACTCAATTCATTTAAAAAAGCACTTTTGAAACTTTTGTTTTACAGAATTCTCTTCTGTGTACCCTATTTCAGATGGCTAAAAATATTAGGAGCCATAAGATCTTAGTTTGAGGTAGAAATATCTGAGCAGCATCCAGGCCTGAGAATCACCTGCAACTTCTCCAGAGTGCACCTACCTGGGAGGAATGTTTATGCTTTTTATTGTGAGAGTTTGGTCTTCCCTATTTACTGGAGTGATTACCAATTTGTCAGGAAGGACTAAGATGTTAAAAATATGATCATTTTAAAAAATACACCAACATACATAAGCACACATATGTGTATTTTCCCGGTCTTAATAGTGGCTACTCATATATGACTTGTAGTTTAATATCTTTATCAATCTTTGTTCAATTTTCACTTTCTAGTTCCTTTTATTAATTTTGTGGAACGCTCTATGATCACAGTGTCCCGGAAGGTAAAGCATTAAGTCATCAATCTACAAAGTGGTGTAAATATTCTCTATTTCTCTGCTTTATCTGATTCCTAGATTTATCTCCTCTTTTCTTTGCCCTGTCTCTAGCTGTACCTGAAGATTTTTCATGCCTTGCCATATTTTTAAGTTGCTGGAAATAAAACATATTTGGGTTGAAGAAGAGAGGAAATATGCAGAAGGTGTAGGAGTCCGCATCTGAAAAAGTTCTATGCAAAAAACCCCATGGCCCCACCCCATACTCACACTTATACACACAAACGTGGAATTTTACAGAGAAGGTTTTTAAGGAATCTGGCAATTATTAGTTTATGAAGAATACACCTCATAAAATTAGGGATACTTTTTGCAAAAACATCAATTTTTTTTTACGATGGTAGGAAGAAACATCACTAATGGACTTATGTCCAATATTGTTTATATAACAGAATGACAAATTTTCTGTAATATTTCAATTTGTTGTACAGTCTTCTAAACTTTGTTATTTAATTTTTAAAATTTAAGACTAAATTCATCAAAGTTTATTGAATATATTCTTATAGGCAGGGCATCATCAAGAGTTCAAAATAATAACTAAATAAATGGCTGTCAAAACAGTAATTTTTTTTAACGACAACAAAAAAGTCATAGAGAGGTTTGAGCAAAGAAAATGGTGGATGAGTAGAGTGAGGTATGGTCATAAAAGACCCGTAAATTTTGTAAGGCGGTGTCTAAGTGGTGTTTTATGGAGGAGGAAGCATCGAAGACAGACCATAAAGCAACACGGGATTGCCAACACTAAGGGAAGGGACGTAAAATTCTCGGTGGAGGAATGAGTCTGGGCCCCCACTACATCAGCCACTTGCCCACGTCATGGCAACAAATCCGCAAACACCTCCACCCTCAAGGTGCCGTCATCCACATAGGAAGATCAGTACTATCCTCACGGAGGTTAAGAGCCTTGCCAAAGGTGAAAGCCAGGTAAGTTTGAAGAGTCACAAACTGAACTGCTAGCAGTGGTTGGATCCATTAAAAAAAAAAAATCGGAATTTAAAACACTGCTCACAAAATCAAAAGTCAGCCAGCAGTAAAAAAGTTTATTACTAAGAACCTACAATTCCTTTCATTCTACAGGGTGCCTTCAGGAAAACCTGGGCTATCCCTGGAGCAGACATGTTAGGCTCCATCGAGAGGGTAGTGGAGTTTAAACATAAAAATCCAGGGAGGAAATATTTCAGAGGGGTGAATGCAAAGACCTGCAAAGTCACTGAGGATTTTGAGTCGGAAAATGCAAGTGGAGCTGCGTTTTGAGAAAAATCAGCTCATGGCTAAGTATAAAGGAAACTCAAGTGGAAAGCAACCAGGAACGGCTTTATCACAGCTTTATTAAGATCTAAGAAAAAAAATCCCTTATTGTCTCTGGATTGAAGGTATGTCACCTACTTAATTTCCTTTATTGCAGGTTGTCTACTTTTTTTTTACTTTACCTTATCTCTAGCCCTCTCCTCATGAAGGCTCCAGGGTGAGATAAAATGTCATAGCAACATAGGAAGGGCCACAAGGGGGTAAAAAAAAAAAAGAAAAAGAAAGAATATGAATTTATGTCTGGCTTAACTTGGACACATTTTGAACTGAATAGTTTGAACCTACAGCCTCATAATTTTCATGCTCTTGAAAAAGACACTTGTAAAATTATTTTCTTGCTACTTTTCAAAGCTCTGGTTCAGAAAATTACTACCGTTTTGATGTGAGGGCTGATGTAACTAATTATAGCTAGGAAGACACAATTCCTCCTTTAATAATAAAGAAACAGCAATCTTTCACCTAGAATGTAACACAGTGTCTGGATTTGAAGCATGGAAGATTAAATCAGTAAGCTTTGAAATTCCATTATATTCAAAGAGGCAATGTCTCCAAGGACAATAATATTGACAATAGAAGGAGGTTTCTTCAAGAGCATTCCAGCCTGTTATAGCACTGGCGGGGCCGCGGATCGGAGGCTGGGAGGAGGCCAAGAGACGTGCGCTCCTGTCTGGGCTCGCTTCATCATCGGGGACTATTTCGGTCAAATCAGTCAACGTCTGTAGTTCAACAATAAGGGCAATAACTAGTTTCAGCCACCAAGTCACTGTGGAGGGAGAGGATGATGAACAGAGAGGGAGAGAGAGAGAGAGAAAGAGGGCGTGGGAGGAGGAAGAGATGGTGCAACAGAAGGGAGATGGAAAGACAGGCGTTGGAGGAGGAGGAGGCCACAGGGGTCACGGGTTATATGTTAGGGTTCTTAACTTTGACATCAGAATGCGCTGGAGGGCTTTTACCAACACAGTAATGGGGCCTACTTCTAGATTTCTGAGGCAGACTGTGGGGTGGGGGGACGAGGGCCCGTGAATTAACATCTCTAAGTTCTCAGGGGCGACAAGGGCCGCCCGTGTTCTCAAACACTGGGATAGCTCCCCATCCATATGGAGTCCCGCCAAGATAAAACAACAGGTGTGCAATCCGGTTTGTTCTTTACATTAAGAAAACCGTTCCACCTGCCATCTTTCCGTCCTTCTCAAAGTCATTTCCATCTGCATGTGCTGTATTATTAGTTTCAAAGCACTGAACGTCTCCTCCCGGTGCACAGGGTAGGATCATTATCACTTCTGTGTGCTGTGATTAAATGGGTTTCCCTTGTATCTTACTACCCAGCAGAGGTGGGAAGGAAAGAGCCCCAAGCAGCAGTACACAGTTACGCCGACACGGGGTAGTGGGAGAGAAAACGGGCGTCCTGATTCACTGCGGTTGCTGGTATCCTTGGCCTCCCTGTTCCAGGACGCCTTTTGGTGCCACATGGAAGAAGCCTCATTAACTCAACAGTGACAGGTATGGCTGCAACCACAATCAGTGGCAGCAGTAATTGAGCACTTACTCGGAGCTGGGCTCTTGGTCAGTGCTTTATGGGCATTAGTGATACTGAATCCTCCCCCACGACCCTAAGGGAACAAGAGGATCCCACTGCACCCGTCCTGGTCCCATCGATCCTTTACAGTTCTTCAATCTGTGCAGGTATGATTTCGAAAGCAACACTGAGCACACAGAAAAAGGTGGGGGTGGATCCGTGCTCGGGATGAGGGTAGAAAGGTGCGTTCTCGATTTCTCCCAGCTCAGGATGCTTGGGTGGGTGGAGATGAATCTTGTTTTCTCCGACTGTGGGTGAATATCCCCCGAAAGTCGTTCTAGACCTTGGAATTATTCAAAGAGATGCTGGGGGGTCACAAGAGGGATGCCGCTAATTCGGCCCAAATCAAAACTCTGCCCTTGGCAGAACAGTGAGAAGAAACACGAGAAAACTCTTTTTTTTAGAACTTTACTCGGGATGCTAAGATGACTTTGGGCGACACACATTTAAGAAAAAAGCACATTCGCGACGCAAGGCCTTCTCTGGGTTTGCAAGGACAAGTCTTTAAGGACCTTATCGTGGACCTCTTAAACCTCTTATTCCGAAAAAGGAAAGGATAGTCTGTTTACAGGTGCGCTTCCCTACTTCTGCGGGAAAAGATCACCAATTTTGTTGCTTCATCATCTGTAGAGGTAAGACTGTTTTTCACGATTATAGGTGACTCTGGTCGTACATCTCTGGGAATAAACCTCATTATCTACTCTTTCTTGAAAACTGCGGTATCTCTCTTCATCAAGTAATTGTCTCATCTCTCCCTGCTGTAATCTATGAAAATTTTATTGCCAATTTTATTGACTTGACAGTTTTCAAGTCATTTTGACTTGTAATATCCATCTCCCGTCTTTTCTTTGTAACGAGTATCTGCCAAAAAAAGTAAAACTTATTAGCTACGGCACTTTGAATCGTGTGCCATGCAGCACGGGGAACAAGGTGTGCTGCGAAGGATGGGAACGGGGTGACGGGGTGACTGAGGGTCTGACATCTTGTTCGTATTTCTACTGTCTCTGCCTCTACACAGCTGCATGACCCTGTGAAGATCACTTCACCTTTATGCGTCTCGATTCTCTCATATTCTATAAAATGAGAGCATTAGACTAGGTAACTCCTAAGATCAACTCAAGCTCTCCAAATGCAGAATTTACTCTGATAGCCTGTCTGTAGTCCTGAGACGGGTT